>NW_027443104.1:0-59369 GCF_048569485.1 Anomaloglossus baeobatrachus
AGCCATTTTTAAGGCATTTCGCGCATACATGAAATGAACACATTTTTCTCCAAAACTATAACAGATGCAAGCTTGTCCTGTTTGGTGGAGATGATATTTAATAAAATAAGTAGAAATCCACTAAAAGTTTTGTTTGGTTATCTTGCAATCCCGAGATAATCGTCTCCATGCTCCAAATCCATTTTAAAGCCATTTCAAAGGCATTTTGTGCATACATGAAATGAACACATTTTTCTCCAAAACTATAACACATGCAAGCTTGTCCTGTTTGGTGGAGATGATATTTAATAAAATAAGTAGAAATCCACTAAAAGTTTTGTTTGGTTATCTTGCAATCCCGAGATAATCGTCTCCATGCTCCAAATCCATTTTAAAGCCATTTTTAAGGCATTTCGCGCATACATGAAATGAACACATTTTTCTCCAAAACTATAACAGATGCAAGCTTGTCCTGTTTGGTGGAGATAATATTTAATAAAATAAGTAGAAATCTACTAAAAGTTTCGTTTGTTTATATTGCCATCCTGAGATAATCGTCTCCATGCTCCAAATCCATTTTAAAGCCATTTTTAAGGCATTTCGCGCATACATGAAATGAACACATTTTTCTCCAAAACTATAACAGATGCAAGCTTGTCCTGTTTGGTGGAGATGATATTTAATAAAATAAGTAGAAATCCACTAAAAGTTTTGTTTGGTTATCTTGCAATCCCGAGATAATCGTCTCCATGCTCCAAATCCATTTTAAAGCCATTTTTAAGGCATTTCGCGCATACATGAAATGAACACATTTTTCTCCAAAACTATAACAGATGCAAGCTTGTCCTGTTTGGTGGAGATGATATTTAATAAAATAAGTAGAAATTCACTAAAAGTTTTGTTTGGTTATCTTGCAATCCCGAGATAATCGTCTCCATGCTCCAAATCCATTTTAAAGTCATTTTTAAGGCATTTCGCGCATACATGAAATGAACACATTTTTCTCCAAAACTATAACAGATGCAAGCTTGTCCTGTTTGGTGGAGATGATATTTAATAAAATAAGTAGAAATCCACTAAAAGTTTTGTTTGGTTATCTTGCAATCCCGAGATAATCGTCTCCATGCTCCAAATCCATTTTAAAGCCATTTCAAAGGCATTTTGCGCATACATGAAATGAACACATTTTTCTCCAAAACTATAACACATGCAAGCTTGTCCTGTTTGGTGGAGATGATATTTAATAAAATAAGTAGAAATCCACTAAAAGTTTTGTTTGGTTATCTTGCAATCCCGAGATAATCGTCTCCATGCTCCAAATCCATTTTAAAGCCATTTTTAAGGCATTTCGCGCATACATGAAATGAACACATTTTTCTCCAAAACTATAACAGATGCAAGCTTGTCCTGTTTGGTGGAGATGATATTTAATAAAATAAGTAGAAATCCACTAAAAGTTTTGTTTGGTTATCTTGCAATCCCGAGATAATCGTCTCCATGCTCCAAATCCATTTTAAAGCCATTTTTAAGGCATTTCGCGCATACATGAAATGAACACATTTTTCTCCAAAACTATAACAGATGCAAGCTTGTCCTGTTTGGTGGAGATGATATTTAATAAAATAAGTAGAAATCCACTAAAAGTTTTGTTTGGTTATCTTGCAATCCCGAGATAATCGTCTCCATGCTCCAAATCCATTTTAAAGCCATTTTTAAGGCATTTCGCGCATACATGAAATGAACACATTTTTCTCCAAAACTATAACAGATGCAAGCTTGTCCTGTTTGGTGGAGATGATATTTAATAAAATAAGTAGAAATCCACTAAAAGTTTTGTTTGGTTATCTTGCAATCCCGAGATAATCGTCTCCATGCTCCAAATCCATTTTAAAGCCATTTTTAAGGCATTTCGCGCATACATGAAATGAACACATTTTTCTCCAAAACTATAACAGATGCAAGCTTGTCCTGTTTGGTGGAGATGATATTTAATAAAATAAGTAGAAATCCACTAAAAGTTTTGTTTGGTTATATTGCAATCCCGAGATAATCGTCTCCATGCTCCAAATCCATTTTAAAGCCATTTTTAAGGCATTTCGCGCATACATGAAATGAACACATTTTTCTCCAAAACTATAACAGATGCAAGCTTGTCCTGTTTGGTGGAGATGATATTTAATAAAATAAGTAGAAATCCACTAAAAGTTTTGTTTGGTTATCTTGCAATCCCGAGATAATCGTCTCCATGCTCCAAATCCATTTTAAAGCCATTTTTAAGGCATTTCGCGCATACATGAAATGAACACATTTTTCTCCAAAACTATAACAGATGCAAGCTTGTCCTGTTTGGTGGAGATGATATTTAATAAAATAAGTAGAAATCCACTAAAAGTTTTGTTTGGTTATCTTGCAATCCCGAGATAATCGTCTCCATGCTCCAAATCCATTTTAAAGCCATTTTTAAGGCATTTCGCGCATACATGAAATGAACACATTTTTCTCCAAAACTATAACAGATGCAAGCTTGTCCTGTTTGGTGGAGATGATATTTAATAAAATAAGTAGAAATCCACTAAAAGTTTTGTTTGGTTATCTTGCAATCCCGAGATAATCGTCTCCATGCTCCAAATCCATTTTAAAGCCATTTTTAAGGCATTTCGCGCATACATGAAATGAACACATTTTTCTCCAAAACTATAACAGATGCAAGCTTGTCCTGTTTGGTGGAGATGATATTTAATGAAAAAAGTAGAAATCCACTAAAAGATTTGTTTGGTTATCTTGCAATCCCGAGATAATCGTCTCCATGCTCCAAATCCATTTTAAAGCCATTTTTAAGGCATTTCGCGCATACATGAAATGAACACATTTTTCTCCAAAACTATAACAGATGCAAGCTTGTCCTGTTTGGTGGAGATGATATTTAATAAAATAAGTAGAAATCCACTAAAAGTTTTGTTTGGTTATATTGCAATCCCGAGATAATCGTCTCCATGCTCCAAATCCATTTTAAAGCCATTTTTAAGGCATTTCGCGCATACATGAAATGAACACATTTTTCTCCAAAACTATAACAGATGCAAGCTTGTCCTGTTTGGTGGAGATGATATTTAATAAAATAAGTAGAAATCCACTAAAAGTTTTGTTTGGTTATCTTGCAATCCCGAGATAATCGTCTCCATGCTCCAAATCCATTTTAAAGCCATTTTTAAGGCATTTCGCGCATACATGAAATGAACACATTTTTCTCCAAAACTATAACAGATGCAAGCTTGTCCTGTTTGGTGGAGATGATATTTAATAAAATAAGTAGAAATCCACTAAAAGTTTTGTTTGGTTATCTTGCAATCCCGAGATAATCGTCTCCATGCTCCAAATCCATTTTAAAGCCATTTTTAAGGCATTTCGCGCATACATGAAATGAACACATTTTTCTCCAAAACTATAACAGATGCAAGCTTGTCCTGTTTGGTGGAGATGATATTTAATAAAATAAGTAGAAATCCACTAAAAGTTTTGTTTGGTTATCTTGCAATCCCGAGATAATCGTCTCCATGCTCCAAATCCATTTTAAAGCCATTTTTAAGGCATTTCGCGCATACATGAAATGAACACATTTTTCTCCAAAACTATAACAGATGCAAGCTTGTCCTGTTTGGTGGAGATAATATTTAATCAAATAAGTAGAAATCTACTAAAAGTTTCGTTTGTTTATATTGCCATCCTGAGATAATCGTCTCCATGCTCCAAATCCATTTTAAAGCCATTTTTAAGGCATTTCGCGCATACATGAAATGAACACATTTTTCTCCAAAACTATAACAGATGCAAGCTTGTCCTGTTTGGTGGAGATGATATTTAATAAAATAAGTAGAAATCCACTAAAAGTTTTGTTTGGTTATCTTGCAATCCCGAGATAATCGTCTCCATGCTCCAAATCCATTTTAAAGCCATTTTTAAGGCATTTCGCGCATACATGAAATGAACACATTTTTCTCCAAAACTATAACAGATGCAAGCTTGTCCTGTTTGGTGGAGATGATATTTAATAAAATAAGTAGAAATCCACTAAAAGTTTTGTTTGGTTATCTTGCAATCCCGAGATAATTGTCTCCATGCTCCAAATCCATTTTAAAGCCATTTTTAAGGCATTTCGCGCATACATGAAATGAACACATTTTTCTCCAAAACTATAACAGATGCAAGCTTGTCCTGTTTGGTGGAGATGATATTTAATAAAATAAGTAGAAATCCACTAAAAGTTTTGTTTGGTTATCTTGCAATCCCGAGATAATCGTCTCCATGCTCCAAATCCATTTTAAAGCCATTTTTAAGGCATTTCGCGCATACATGAAATGAACACATTTTTCTCCAAAACTATAACAGATGCAAGCTTGTCCTGTTTGGTGGAGATGATATTTAATAAATTAAGTAGAAATCCACTAAAAGTTTTGTTTGGTTATCTTGCAATCCCGAGATAATCGTCTCCATGCTCCAAATCCATTTTAAAGCCATTTCAAAGGCATTTTGCGCATACATGAAATTAACACATTTTTCTCCAAAACTATAACACATGCAAGCTTGTCCTGTTTGGTGGAGATGATATTTAATAAAATAAGTAGAAATCCACTAAAAGTTTTGTTTGGTTATCTTGCAATCCCGAGATAATCGTCTCCATGCTCCAAATCCATTTTAAAGCCATTTTTAAGGCATTTCGCGCATACATGAAATGAACACATTTTTCTCCAAAACTATAACAGATGCAAGCTTGTCCTGTTTGGTGGAGATGATATTTAATAAAATAAGTAGAAATCCACTAAAAGTTTTGTTTGGTTATCTTGCAATCCCGAGATAATCGTCTCCATGCTCCAAATCCATTTTAAAGCCATTTTTAAGGCATTTCGCGCATACATGAAATGAACACATTTTTCTCCAAAACTATAACAGATGCAAGCTTGTCCTGTTTGGTGGAGATGATATTTAATAAAATAAGTAGAAATCCACTAAACGTTTTGTTTGGTTATCTTGCAATCCCGAGATAATCGTCTCCATGCTCCAAATCCATTTTAAAGCCATTTTTAAGGCATTTCGCGCATACATGAAATGAACACATTTTTCTCCAAAACTATAACAGATGCAAGCTTGTCCTGTTTGGTGGAGATGATATTTAATAAAATAAGTAGAAATCCACTAAAAGTTTTGTTTGGTTATCTTGCAATCCCGAGATAATCGTCTCCATGCTCCAAATCCATTTTAAAGCCATTTTTAAGGCATTTCGCGCATACATGAAATGAACACATTTTTCTCCAAAACTATAACAGATGCAAGCTTGTCCTGTTTGGTGGAGATGATATTTAATAAAATAAGTAGAAATCCACTAAAAGTTTTGTTTGGTTATCTTGCAATCCCGAGATAATCGTCTCCATGCTCCAAATCCATTTTAAAGCCATTTTTAAGGCATTTCGCGCATACATGAAATGAACACATTTTTCTCCAAAACTATAACAGATGCAAGCTTGTCCTGTTTGGTGGAGATAATATTTAATAAAATAAGTAGAAATCTACTAAAAGTTTCGTTTGTTTATATTGCCATCCTGAGATAATCGTCTCCATGCTCCAAATCCATTTTAAAGCCATTTCAAAGGCATTTTGCGCATACATGAAATGAACACATTTTTCTCCAAAACTATAACACATGCAAGCTTGTCCTGTTTGGTGGAGATGATATTTAATAAAATAAGTAGAAATCCACTAAAAGTTTTGTTTGGTTATCTTGCAATCCCGAGATAATCGTCTCCATGCTCCAAATCCATTTTAAAGCCATTTTTAAGGCATTTCGCGCATACATGAAATGAACACATTTTTCTCCAAAACTATAACAGATGCAAGCTTGTCCTGTTTGGTGGAGATGATATTTAATAAAATAAGTAGAAATCCACTAAAAGTTTTGTTTGGTTATCTTGCAATCCCGAGATAATCGTCTCCATGCTCCAAATCCATTTTAAAGCCATTTTTAAGGCATTTCGCGCATACATGAAATGAACACATTTTTCTCCAAAACTATAACAGATGCAAGCTTGTCCTGTTTGGTGGAGATGATATTTCATAAAATAAGTAGAAATCCACTAAAAGTTTTGTTTGGTTATCTTGCAATCCCGAGATAATCGTCTCCATGCTCCAAATCCATTTTAAAGCCATTTTTAAGGCATTTCGCGCATACATGAAATGAACACATTTTTCTCCAAAACTATAACAGATGCAAGCTTGTCCTGTTTGGTGGAGATGATATTTAATAAAATAAGTAGAAATCCACTAAAAGTTTTGTTTGGTTATCTTGCAATCCCGAGATAATCGTCTCCATGCTCCAAATCCATTTTAAAGCCATTTTTAAGGCATTTCGCGCATACATGAAATGAACACATTTTTCTCCAAAACTATAACAGATGCAAGCTTGTCCTGTTCGGTGGAGATGATATTTAATAAAATAAGTAGAAATCCACTAAAAGTTTTGTTTGGTTATCTTGCAATCCCGAGATAATCGTCTCCATGCTCCAAATCCATTTTAAAGCCATTTTTAAGGCATTTCGCGCATACATGAAATGAACACATTTTTCTCCAAAACTAACAGATGCAAGCTTGTCCTGTTTGGTGGAGATGATATTTAATAAAATAAGTAGAAATCCACTAAACGTTTTGTTTGGTTATCTTGCAATCCCGAGATAATCGTCTCCATGCTCCAAATCCATTTTAAAGCCATTTTTAAGGCATTTCGCGCATACATGAAATGAACACATTTTTCTCCAAAACTATAACAGATGCAAGCTTGTCCTGTTTGGTGGAGATAATATTTAATAAAATAAGTAGAAATCTACTAAAAGTTTCGTTTGTTTATATTGCCATCCTGAGATAATCGTCTCCATGCTCCAAATCCATTTTAAAGCCATTTCAAAGGCATTTTGCGCATACATGAAATGAACACATTTTTCTCCAAAACTATAACACATGCAAGCTTGTCCTGTTTGGTGGAGATGATATTTAATAAAATAAGTAGAAATCCACTAAAAGTTTTGTTTGGTTATCTTGCAATCCCGAGATAATCGTCTCCATGCTCCAAATCCATTTTAAAGCCATTTTTAAGGCATTTCGCGCATACATGAAATGAACACATTTTTCTCCAAAACTATAACAGATGCAAGCTTGTCCTGTTTGGTGGAGATGATATTTCATAAAATAAGTAGAAATCCACTAAAAGTTTTGTTTGGTTATCTTGCAATCCCGAGATAATCGTCTCCATGCTCCAAATCCATTTTAAAGCCATTTTTAAGGCATTTCGCGCATACATGAAATGAACACATTTTTCTCCAAAACTATAACAGATGCAAGCTTGTCCTGTTTGGTGGAGATGATATTTAATAAAATAAGTAGAAATCCACTAAAAGTTTTGTTTGGTTATCTTGCAATCCCGAGATAATCGTCTCCATGCTCCAAATCCATTTTAAAGCCATTTTTAAGGCATTTCGCGCATACATGAAATGAACACATTTTTCTCCAAAACTATAACAGATGCAAGCTTGTCCTGTTCGGTGGAGATGATATTTAATAAAATAAGTAGAAATCCACTAAAAGTTTTGTTTGGTTATCTTGCAATCCCGAGATAATCGTCTCCATGCTCCAAATCCATTTTAAAGCCATTTTTAAGGCATTTCGCGCATACATGAAATGAACACATTTTTCTCCAAAACTAACAGATGCAAGCTTGTCCTGTTTGGTGGAGATGATATTTAATAAAATAAGTAGAAATCCACTAAAAGTTTTGTTTGGTTATATTGCAATCCCGAGATAATCGTCTCCATGCTCCAAATCCATTTTAAAGCCATTTTTAAGGCATTTCGCGCATACATGAAATGAACACATTTTTCTCCAAAACTATAACAGATGCAAGCTTGTCCTGTTTGGTGGAGATGATATTTAATAAAATAAGTAGAAATCCACTAAAAGTTTTGTTTGGTTATCTTGCAATCCCGAGATAATCGTCTCCATGCTCCAAATCCATTTTAAAGCCATTTTTAAGGCATTTCGCGCATACATGAAATGAACACATTTTTCTCCAAAACTATAACAGATGCAAGCTTGTCCTGTTTGGTGGAGATGATATTTAATAAAATAAGTAGAAATCCACTAAAAGTTTTGTTTGGTTATCTTGCAATCCCGAGATAATCGTCTCCATGCTCCAAATCCATTTTAAAGCCATTTTTAAGGCATTTCGCGCATACATGAAATGAACACATTTTTCTCCAAAACTATAACAGATGCAAGCTTGTCCTGTTTGGTGGAGATGATATTTAATAAAATAAGTAGAAATCCACTAAAAGTTTTGTTTGGTTATCTTGCAATCCCGAGATAATCGTCTCCATGCTCCAAATCCATTTTAAAGCCATTTTTAAGGCATTTCGCGCATACATGAAATGAACACATTTTTCTCCAAAACTATAACAGATGCAAGCTTGTCCTGTTTGGTGGAGATGATATTTAATAAAATAAGTAGAAATCCACTAAAAGTTTTGTTTGGTTATCTTGCAATCCCGAGATAATCGTCTCCATGCTCCAAATCCATTTAAAAGCCATTTTTAAGGCATTTCGCGCATACATGAAATGAACACATTTTTCTCCAAAACTATAACAGATGCAAGCTTGTCCTGTTTGGTGGAGATAATATTTAATAAAATAAGTAGAAATCTACTAAAAGTTTCGTTTGTTTATATTGCCATCCTGAGATAATCGTCTCCATGCTCCAAATCCATTTTAAAGCCATTTCAAAGGCATTTTGCGCATACATGAAATGAACACATTTTTCTCCAAAACTATAACACATGCAAGCTTGTCCTGTTTGGTGGAGATGATATTTAATAAAATAAGTAGAAATCCACTAAAAGTTTTGTTTGGTTATCTTGCAATCCCGAGATAATCGTCTCCATGCTCCAAATCCATTTTAAAGCCATTTTTAAGGCATTTCGCGCATACATGAAATGAACACATTTTTCTCCAAAACTATAACAGATGCAAGCTTGTCCTGTTTGGTGGAGATGATATTTAATAAAATAAGTAGAAATCCACTAAAAGTTTTGTTTGGTTATCTTGCAATCCCGAGATAATCGTCTCCATGCTCCAAATCCATTTTAAAGCCATTTTTAAGGCATTTCGCGCATACATGAAATGAACACATTTTTCTCCAAAACTATAACAGATGCAAGCTTGTCCTGTTTGGTGGAGATGATATTTAATAAAATAAGTAGAAATCCACTAAAAGTTTTGTTTGGTTATCTTGCAATCCCGAGATAATCGTCTCCATGCTCCAAATCCATTTTAAAGCCATTTTTAAGGCATTTCGCGCATACATGAAATGAACACATTTTTCTCCAAAACTATAACAGATGCAAGCTTGTCCTGTTTGGTGGAGATGATATTTAATAAAATAAGTAGAAATCCACTAAAAGTTTTGTTTGGTTATATTGCAATCCCGAGATAATCGTCTCCATGCTCCAAATCCATTTTAAAGCCATTTTTAAGGCATTTCGCGCATACATGAAATGAACACATTTTTCTCCAAAACTATAACAGATGCAAGCTTGTCCTGTTTGGTGGAGATGATATTTCATAAAATAAGTAGAAATCCACTAAAAGTTTTGTTTGGTTATCTTGCAATCCCGAGATAATCGTCTCCATGCTCCAAATCCATTTTAAAGCCATTTTTAAGGCATTTCGCGCATACATGAAATGAACACATTTTTCTCCAAAACTATAACAGATGCAAGCTTGTCCTGTTTGGTGGAGATGATATTTAATAAAATAAGTAGAAATCCACTAAAAGTTTTGTTTGGTTATCTTGCAATCCCGAGATAATCGTCTCCATGCTCCAAATCCATTTTAAAGCCATTTTTAAGGCATTTCGCGCATACATGAAATGAACACATTTTTCTCCAAAACTATAACAGATGCAAGCTTGTCCTGTTCGGTGGAGATGATATTTAATAAAATAAGTAGAAATCCACTAAAAGTTTTGTTTGGTTATCTTGCAATCCCGAGATAATCGTCTCCATGCTCCAAATCCATTTTAAAGCCATTTTTAAGGCATTTCGCGCATACATGAAATGAACACATTTTTCTCCAAAACTATAACAGATGCAAGCTTGTCCTGTTTGGTGGAGATAATATTTAATAAAATAAGTAGAAATCTACTAAAAGTTTCGTTTGTTTATATTGCCATCCTGAGATAATCGTCTCCATGCTCCAAATCCATTTTAAAGCCATTTTTAAGGCATTTTGCGCATACATGAAATGAACACATTTTTCTCCAAAACTATAACAGATGCAAGCTTGTCCTGTTTGGTGGAGATGATATTTAATAAAATAAGTAGAAATCCACTAAAAGTTTTGTTTGGTTATCTTGCAATCCCGAGATAATCGTCTCCATGCTCCAAATCCATTTTAAAGCCATTTTTAAGGCATTTCGCGCATACATGAAATGAACACATTTTTCTCCAAAACTATAACAGATGCAAGCTTGTCCTGTTTGGTGGAGATGATATTTAATAAAATAAGTAGAAATCCACTAAAAGTTTTGTTTGGTTATCTTGCAATCCCGAGATAATCGTCTCCATGCTCCAAATCCATTTTAAAGCCATTTTTAAGGCATTTCGCGCATACATGAAATGAACACATTTTTCTCCAAAACTATAACAGATGCAAGCTTGTCCTGTTTGGTGGAGATGATATTTAATAAAATAAGTAGAAATCCACTAAAAGTTTTGTTTGGTTATCTTGCAATCCCGAGATAATCGTCTCCATGCTCCAAATCCATTTTAAAGCCATTTTTAAGGCATTTCGCGCATACATGAAATGAACACATTTTTCTCCAAAACTATAACAGATGCAAGCTTGTCCTGTTTGGTGGAGATGATATTTAATAAAATAAGTAGAAATCCACTAAAAGTTTTGTTTGGTTATCTTGCAATCCCGAGATAATCGTCTCCATGCTCCAAATCCATTTTAAAGCCATTTTTAAGGCATTTCGCGCATACATGAAATGAACACATTTTTCTCCAAAACTATAACAGATGCAAGCTTGTCCTGTTTGGTGGAGATGATATTTAATAAAATAAGTAGAAATCCACTAAAAGTTTTGTTTGGTTATATTGCAATCCCGAGATAATCGTCTCCATGCTCCAAATCCATTTTAAAGCCATTTTTAAGGCATTTCGCGCATACATGAAATGAACACATTTTTCTCCAAAACTATAACAGATGCAAGCTTGTCCTGTTTGGTGGAGATGATATTTAATAAAATAAGTAGAAATCCACTAAAAGTTTTGTTTGGTTATCTTGCAATCCCGAGATAATCGTCTCCATGCACCAAATCCATTTTAAAGCCATTTTTAAGGCATTTCGCGCATACATGAAATGAACACATTTTTCTCCAAAACTATAACAGATGCAAGCTTGTCCTGTTTGGTGGAGATGATATTTAATAAAATAAGTAGAAATCCACTAAACGTTTTGTTTGGTTATCTTGCAATCCCGAGATAATCGTCTCCATGCTCCAAATCCATTTTAAAGCCATTTTTAAGGCATTTCGCGCATACATGAAATGAACACATTTTTCTCCAAAACTATAACAGATGCAAGCTTGTCCTGTTTGGTGGAGATGATATTTAATAAAATAAGTAGAAATCCACTAAAAGTTTTGTTTGGTTATCTTGCAATCCCGAGATAATCGTCTCCATGCTCCAAATCCATTTTAAAGCCATTTTTAAGGCATTTCGCGCATACATGAAATTAACACATTTTTCTCCAAAACTATAACAGATGCAAGCTTGTCCTGTTTGGTGGAGATGATATTTAATAAAATAAGTAGAAATCCACTAAAAGTTTTGTTTGGTTATCTTGCAATCCCGAGATAATCGTCTCCATGCTCCAAATCCATTTTAAAGCCATTTCAAAGGCATTTTGCGCATACATGAAATGAACACATTTTTCTCCAAAACTATAACACATGCAAGCTTGTCCTGTTTGGTGGAGATGATATTTAATAAAATAAGTAGAAATCCACTAAAAGTTTTGTTTGGTTATCTTGCAATCCCGAGATAATCGTCTCCATGCTCCAAATCCATTTTAAAGCCATTTTTAAGGCATTTCGCGCATACATGAAATGAACACATTTTTCTCCAAAACTATAACAGATGCAAGCTTGTCCTGTTTGGTGGAGATGATATTTAATAAAATAAGTAGAAATCCACTAAAAGTTTTGTTTGGTTATCTTGCAATCCCGAGATAATCGTCTCCATGCTCCAAATCCATTTTAAAGCCATTTTTAAGGCATTTCGCGCATACATGAAATGAACACATTTTTCTCCAAAACTATAACAGATGCAAGCTTGTCCTGTTTGGTGGAGATGATATTTAATAAAATAAGTAGAAATCCACTAAAAGTTTTGTTTGGTTATCTTGCAATCCCGAGATAATCGTCTCCATGCTCCAAATCCATTTTAAAGCCATTTTTAAGGCATTTCGCGCATACATGAAATGAACACATTTTTCTCCAAAACTATAACAGATGCAAGCTTGTCCTGTTTGGTGGAGATGATATTTAATAAAATAAGTAGAAATCCACTAAAAGTTTTGTTTGGTTATCTTGCAATCCCGAGATAATCGTCTCCATGCTCCAAATCCATTTTAAAGCCATTTTTAAGGCATTTCGCGCATACATGAAATGAACACATTTTTCTCCAAAACTATAACAGATGCAAGCTTGTCCTGTTTGGTGGAGATGATATTTAATAAAATAAGTAGAAATCCACTAAAAGTTTTGTTTGGTTATCTTGCAATCCCGAGATAATCGTCTCCATGCTCCAAATCCATTTTAAAGCCATTTCAAAGGCATTTTGCGCATACATGAAATTAACACATTTTTCTCCAAAACTATAACACATGCAAGCTTGTCCTGTTTGGTGGAGATGATATTTAATAAAATAAGTAGAAATCCACTAAAAGTTTTGTTTGGTTATCTTGCAATCCCGAGATAATCGTCTCCATGCTCCAAATCCATTTTAAAGCCATTTTTAAGGCATTTCGCGCATACATGAAATGAACACATTTTTCTCCAAAGCTATAACAGATGCAAGCTTGTCCTGTTTGGTGGAGATGATATTTAATAAAATAAGTAGAAATCCACTAAAAGTTTTGTTTGGTTATCTTGCAATCCCGAGATAATCGTCTCCATGCTCCAAATCCATTTTAAAGCCATTTTTAACGCATTTCGCGCATACATGAAATGAACACATTTTTCTCCAAAACTATAACAGATGCAAGCTTGTCCTGTTTGGTGGAGATGATATTTAATAAAATAAGTAGAAATCCACTAAACGTTTTGTTTGGTTATCTTGCAATCCCGAGATAATCGTCTCCATGCTCCAAATCCATTTTAAAGCCATTTTTAAGGCATTTCGCGCATACATGAAATGAACACATTTTTCTCCAAAACTATAACACATGCAAGCTTGTCCTGTTTGGTGGAGATGATATTTAATAAAATAAGTAGAAATCCACTAAAAGTTTTGTTTGGTTATCTTGCAATCCCGAGATAATCGTCTCCATGCTCCAAATCCATTTTAAAGCTATTTTTAAGGCATTTCGCGCATACATGAAATGAACACATTTTTCTCCAAAACTATAACAGTATAATATACAATATAACCAAACAAAACTTTTAGTGGATTTCTACTTATTTTATTAAATATCATCTCAACCAAACAGGACAAGCTTGCATCTGTTATAGTTTTGGAGAAAAATGTGTTCATTTCATGTATGCGCGAAATGCCTTAAAAATGGCTTTAAAATGGATTTGGAGCATGGAGACGATTATCTCGGGATTGCAAGATAACCAAACAAAACTTTTAGTGGATTTCTACTTATTTTATTAAATATCATCTCCACCAAACAGGACAAGCTTGCATCTGTTATAGGTTTGGAGAAAAATGTGTTCATTTCATGTATGCGCGAAATGCCTTAAAAATGGCTTTAAAATGGATTTGGAGCATGGAGACGATTATCTCAGGATGGCAATATAAACAAACGAAACTTTTAGTAGATTTCTACTTATTTTATTAAATATTATCTCCACCAAACAGGACAAGCTTGCATCTGTTATAGTTTTGGAGAAAAATGTGTTCATTTCATGTATGCGCGAAATGCCTTAAAAATGGCTTTAAAATGGATTTGGAGCATGGAGACGATTATCTCGGGATTGCAAGATAACCAAACAAAACTTTTAGTGGATTTCTACTTATTTTATTAAATATCATCTCCACCAAACAGGACAAGCTTGCATCTGTTATAGTTTTGGAGAAAAATGTGTTCATTTCATGTATGCGCGAAATGCCTTAAAAATGGCTTTAAAATGGATTTGGAGCATGGAGACGATTATCTCGGGATTGCAAGATAACCAAACAAAACTTTTAGTGGATTTCTACTTATTTTATTAAATATCATCTCCACCAAACAGGACAAGCTTGCATCTGTTATAGTTTTGGAGAAAAATGTGTTCATTTCATGTATGCGCGAAATGCCTTAAAAATTGCTTTAAAATGGATTTGGAGCATGGAGACGATTATCTCGGGATTGCAAGATAACCAAACAAAACTTTTAGTGGATTTCTACTTATTTTATTAAATATCATCTCCACCAAACAGGACAAGCTTGCATGTGTTATAGTTTTGGAGAAAAATGTGTTCATTTCATGTATGCGCAAAATGCCTTTGAAATGGCTTTAAAATGGATTTGGAGCATGGAGACGATTATCTCAGGATGGCAATATAAACAAACGAAACTTTTAGTAGATTTCTACTTATTTTATTAAATATTATCTCCACCAAACAGGACAAGCTTGCATCTGTTATAGTTTTGGAGAAAAATGTGTTCATTTCATGTATGCGCGAAATGCCTTAAAAATGGCTTTAAAATGGATTTGGAGCATGGAGACGATTATCTCGGGATTGCAAGATAACCAAACAAAACTTTTAGTGGATTTCTACTTATTTTATTAAATATCATCTCCACCAAACAGGACAAGCTTGCATCTGTTATAGTTTTGGAGAAAAATGTGTTCATTTCATGTATGCGCGAAATGCCTTAAAAATGGCTTTAAAATGGATTTGGAGCATGGAGACGATTATCTCGGGATTGCAAGATAACCAAACAAAACTTTTAGTGGATTTCTACTTATTTTATTAAATATCATCTCCACCAAACAGGACAAGCTTGCATCTGTTATAGTTTTGGAGAAAAATGTGTTCATTTCATGTATGCGCGAAATGCCTTAAAAATGGCTTTAAAATGGATTTGGAGCATGGAGACGATTATCTCGGGATTGCAAGATAACCAAACAAAACTTTTAGTGGATTTCTACTTATTTTATTAAATATCATCTCCACCAAACAGGACAAGCTTGCATCTGTTATAGTTTTGGAGAAAAATGTGTTCATTTCATGTATGCGCGAAATGCCTTAAAAATGGCTTTAAAATGGATTTGGAGCATGGAGACGATTATCTCGGGATTGCAAGATAACCAAACAAAACTTTTAGTGGATTTCTACTTATTTTATTAAATATCATCTCCACCAAACAGGACAAGCTTGCATCTGTTATAGTTTTGGAGAAAAATGTGTTCATTTCATGTATGCGCGAAATGCCTTAAAAATGGCTTTAAAATGGATTTGGAGCATGGAGACGATTATCTCGGGATTGCAAGATAACCAAACAAAACTTTTAGTGGATTTCTACTTATTTTATTAAATATCATCTCCACCAAACAGGACAAGCTTGCATCTGTTATAGTTTTGGAGAAAAATGTGTTCATTTCATGTATGCGCGAAATGCCTTAAAAATGGCTTTAAAATGGATTTGGAGCATGGAGACGATTATCTCGGGATTGCAAGATAACCAAACAAAACTTTTAGTGGATTTCTACTTATTTTATTAAATATCATCTCCACCAAACAGGACAAGCTTGCATCTGTTATAGTTTTGGAGAAAAATGTGTTCATTTCATGTATGCGCGAAATGCCTTAAAAATGGCTTTAAAATGGATTTGGAGCATGGAGACGATTATCTCGGGATTGCAATATAACCAAACAAAACTTTTAGTTGATTTCTACTTATTTTATTAAATATCATCTCCACCAAACAGGACAAGCTTGCATCTGTTATAGTTTTGGAGAAAAATGTGTTCATTTCATGTATGCGCGAAATGCCTTAAAAATGGCTTTAAAATGGATTTGGAGCATGGAGACGATTATCTCGGGATTGCAAGATAACCAAACAAAACTTTTAGTGGATTTCTACTTATTTTATTAAATATCATCTCCACCAAACAGGACAAGCTTGCATCTGTTATAGTTTTGGAGAAAAATGTGTTCATTTCATGTATGCGCGAAATGCCTTAAAAATGGCTTTAAAATGGATTTGGAGCATGGAGACGATTATCTCGGGATTGCAATATAACCAAACAAAACTTTTAGTGGATTTCTACTTATTTTATTAAATATCATCTCCACCAAACAGGGCAAGCTTGCATCTGTTATAGTTTTGGTGAAAAATGTGTTCATTTCATGTATGCGCGAAATGCCTTAAAAATGGCTTTAAAATGGATTTGGAGCATGGAGACGATTATCTCGGGATTGCAAGATAACCAAACAAAACTTTTAGTGGATTTCTACTTATTTTATTAAATATTATCTCCACCAAACAGGACAAGCTTGCATCTGTTATAGTTTTGGAGAAAAATGTGTTCATTTCATGTATACGCGAAATGCCTTAAAAATGGCTTTAAAATGGATTTGGAGCATGGAGACGATTATCTCGGGATTGCAAGATAACCAAACAAAACTTTTAGTGGATTTCTACTTATTTTATTAAATATCATCTCCACCAAACAGGACAAGCTTGCATCTGTTATAGTTTTGGAGAAAAATGTGTTCATTTCATGTATGCGCGAAATGCCTTAAAAATGGCTTTAAAATGGATTTGGAGCATGGAGACGATTATCTCGGGATTGCAAGATAACCAAACAAAACTTTTAGTGGATTTCTACTTATTTTATTAAATATCATCTCCACCAAACAGGACAAGCTTGCATCTGTTATAGTTTTGGAGAAAAATGTGTTCATTTCATGTATGCGCGAAATGCCTTAAAAATGGCTTTAAAATGGATTTGGAGCATGGAGACGATTATCTCGGGATTGCAAGATAACCAAACAAAACTTTTAGTGGATTTCTACTTATTTTATTAAATATCATCTCCACCAAACAGGACAAGCTTGCATCTGTTATAGTTTTGGAGAAAAATGTGTTCATTTCATGTATGCGCGAAATGCCTTAAAAATGGCTTTAAAATGGATTTGGAGCATGGAGACGATTATCTCGGGATTGCAAGATAACCAAACAAAACTTTTAGTGGATTTCTACTTATTTTATTAAATATCATCTCCACCAAACAGGACAAGCTTGCATCTGTTATAGTTTTGGAGAAAAATGTGTTCATTTCATGTATGCGCGAAATGCCTTAAAAATGGCTTTAAAATGGATTTGGAGCATGGAGACGATTATCTCGGGATTGCAAGATAACCAAACAAAACTTTTAGTGGATTTCTACTTATTTTATTAAATATCATCTCCACCAAACAGGACAAGCTTGCATGTGTTATAGTTTTGGAGAAAAATGTGTTCATTTCATGTATGCGCAAAATGCCTTTGAAATGGCTTTAAAATGGATTTGGAGCATGGAGACGATTATCTCGGGATTGCAAGATAACCAAACAAAACTTTTAGTGGATTTCTACTTATTTTATTAAATATCATCTCCACCAAACAGGACAAGCTTGCATCTGTTATAGTTTTGGAGAAAAATGTGTTCATTTCATGTATGCGCGAAATGCCTTAAAAATGGCTTTAAAATGGATTTGGAGCATGGAGACGATTATCTCGGGATTGCAAGATAACCAAACAAAACTTTTAGTGGATTTCTACTTATTTTATTAAATATCATCTCCACCAAACAGGACAAGCTTGCATCTGTTATAGTTTTGGAGAAAAATGTGTTCATTTCATGTATGCGCGAAATGCCTTAAAAATGGCTTTAAAATGGATTTGGAGCATGGAGACGATTATCTCGGGATTGCAAGATAACCAAACAAAACTTTTAGTGGATTTCTACTTATTTTATTAAATATCATCTCCACCAAACAGGACAAGCTTGCATCTGTTATAGTTTTGGAGAAAAATGTGTTCATTTCATGTATGCGCGAAATGCCTTAAAAATGGCTTTAAAATGGATTTGGAGCATGGAGACGATTATCTCGGGATTGCAAGATAACCAAACAAAACTTTTAGTGGATTTCTACTTATTTTATTAAATATCATCTCCACCAAACAGGACAAGCTTGCATGTGTTATAGTTTTGGAGAAAAATGTGTTCATTTCATGTATGCGCAAAATGCCTTTGAAATGGCTTTAAAATGGATTTGGAGCATGGAGACGATTATCTCAGGATGGCAATATAAACAAACGAAACTTTTAGTAGATTTCTACTTATTTTATTAAATATTATCTCCACCAAACAGGACAAGCTTGCATCTGTTATAGTTTTGGAGAAAAATGTGTTCATTTCATGTATGCGCCAAATGCCTTAAAAATGGCTTTAAAATGGATTTGGAGCATGGCGACGATTATCTCGGGATTGCAAGATAACCAAACAAAACTTTTAGTGGATTTCTACTTATTTTATTAAATATCATCTCCACCAAACAGGACAAGCTTGCATCTGTTATAGTTTTGGAGAAAAATGTGTTCATTTCATGTATGCGCGAAATGCCTTAAAAATGGCTTTAAAATGGATTTGGAGCATGGAGACGATTATCTCGGGATTGCAAGATAACCAAACAAAACTTTTAGTGGATTTCTACTTATTTTATTAAATATCATCTCCACCAAACAGGACAAGCTTGCATGTGTTATAGTTTTGGAGAAAAATGTGTTCATTTCATGTATCCGCAAAATGCCTTTGAAATGGCTTTAAAATGGATTTGGAGCATGGAGACGATTATCTCAGGATGGCAATATAAACAAACGAAACTTTTAGTAGATTTCTACTTATTTTATTAAATATTATCTCCACCAAACAGGACAAGCTTGCATCTGTTATAGTTTTGGAGAAAAATGTGTTCATTTCATGTATGCGCGAAATGCCTTAAAAATGGCTTTAAAATGGATTTGGAGCATGGAGACGATTATCTCGGGATTGCAAGATAACCAAACAAAACTTTTAGTGGATTTCTACTTATTTTATTAAATATCATCTCCACCAAACAGGACAAGCTTGCATCTGTTATAGTTTTGGAGAAAAATGTGTTCATTTCATGTATGCGCGAAATGCCTTAAAAATGGCTTTAAAATGGATTTGGAGCATGGAGACGATTATCTCGGGATTGCAAGATAACCAAACAAAACTTTTAGTGGATTTCTACTTATTTTATTAAATATCATCTCCACCAAACAGGACAAGCTTGCATGTGTTATAGTTTTGGAGAAAAATGTGTTCATTTCATGTATGCGCAAAATGCCTTTCAAATGGCTTTAAAATGGATTTGGAGCATGGAGACGATTATCTCAGGATGGCAATATAAACAAACAAAACTTTTAGTAGATTTCTACTTATTTTATTAAATATTATCTCCACCAAACAGGACAAGCTTGCATCTGTTATAGTTTTGGAGAAAAATGTGTTCATTTCATGTATGCGTGAAATGCCTTAAAAATGGCTTTAAAATGGATTTGGAGCATGGAGACGATTATCTCGGGATTGCAAGATAACCAAACAAAACTTTTAGTGGATTTCTACTTATTTTATTAAATATCATCTCCACCAAACAGGACAAGCTTGCATCTGTTATAGTTTTGGAGAAAAATGTGTTCATTTCATGTATGCGCGAAATGCCTTAAAAATGGCTTTAAAATGGATTTGGAGCATGGAGACGATTATCTCGGGATTGCAAGATAACCAAACAAAACTTTTAGTGGATTTCTACTTATTTTATTAAATATCATCTCCACCAAACAGGACAAGCTTGCATGTGTTATAGTTTTGGAGAAAAATGTGTTCATTTCATGTATGCGCGAAATGCCTTAAAAATGGCTTTAAAATGGATTTGGAGCATGGAGACGATTATCTCGGGATTGCAAGATAACCAAACAAAACGTTTAGTGGATTTCTACTTATTTTATTAAATATCATCTCCACCAAACAGGACAAGCTTGCATCTGTTATAGTTTTGGAGAAAAATGTGTTCATTTCATGTATGCGCGAAATGCCTTAAAAATGGCTTTAAAATGGATTTGGAGCATGGAGACGATTATCTCGGGATTGCAAGATAACCAAACAAAACTTTTAGTAGATTTCTACTTATTTTATTAAATATCATCTCCACCAAACAGGACAAGCTTGCATGTGTTATAGTTTTGGAGAAAAATGTGTTCATTTCATGTATGCGCAAAATGCCTTTGAAATGGCTTTAAAATGGATTTGGAGCATGGAGACGATTATCTCAGGATGGCAATATAAACAAACGAAACTTTTAGTAGATTTCTACTTATTTTATTAAATATTATCTCCACCAAACAGGACAAGCTTGCATCTGTCATAGTTTTGGAGAAAAATGTGTTCATTTCATGTATGCGCGAAATGCCTTAAAAATGGCTTTAAAATGGATTTGGAGCATGGAGACGATTATCTCAGGATTGCAAGATAACCAAATAAAACGTTTAGTGGATTTCTACTTATTTTATTAAATATCATCTCCACCAAACAGGACAAGCTTGCATCTGTTATAGTTTTGGAGAAAAATGTGTTCATTTCATGTATGCGCGAAATGCCTTAAAAATGGCTTTAAAATGGATTTGGAGCATGGAGACGATTATCTCGGGATTGCAAGATAACCAAACAAAACTTTTAGTGGATTTCTACTTATTTTATTAAATATCATCTCCACCAAACAGGACAAGCTTGCATCTGTTATAGTTTTGGAGAAAAATGTGTTCATTTCATGTATGCGCGAAATGCCTTAAAAATGGCTTTAAAATGGATTTGGAGCATGGAGACGATTATCTCGGGATTGCAAGATAACCAAACAAAACTTTTAGTGGATTTCTACTTATTTTATTAAATATCATCTCCACCAAACAGGACAAGCTTGCATGTGTTATAGTTTTGGAGAAAAATGTGTTCATTTCATGTATGCGCAAAATGCCTTTGAAATGGCTTTAAAATGGATTTGGAGCATGGAGACGATTATCTCAGGATGGCAATATAAACAAACGAAACTTTTAGTAGATTTCTACTTATTTTATTAAATATTATCTCCACCAAACAGGACAAGCTTGCATCTGTTATAGTTTTGGAGAAAAATGTGTTCATTTCATGTATGCGCGAAATGCCTTAAAAATGGCTTTAAAATGGATTTGGAGCATGGAGACGATTATCTCGGGATTGCAAGATAACCAAACAAAACTTTTAGTGGATTTCTACTTATTTTATTAAATATCATCTCCACCAAACAGGACAAGCTTGCATGTGTTATAGTTTTGGAGAAAAATGTGTTCATTTCATGTATGCGCAAAATGCCTTTGAAATGGCTTTAAAATGGATTTGGAGCATGGAGACGATTATCTCAGGATGGCAATATAAACAAACGAAACTTTTAGTAGATTTCTACTTATTTTATTAAATATTATCTCCACCAAACAGGACAAGCTTGCATCTGTTATAGTTTTGGAGAAAAATGTGTTCATTTCATGTATGCGCGAAATGCCTTAAAAATGGCTTTAAAATGGATTTGGAGCATGGAGACGATTATCTCGGGATTGCAAGCTAACTAAACAAAACTTTTAGTGGATTTCTACTTATTTTATTAAATATCATCTCCACCAAACAGGACAAGCTTGCATCTGTTATAGTTTTGGAGAAAAATGTGTTCATTTCATGTATGCGCGAAATGCCTTAAAAATGGCTTTAAAATGGATTTGGAGCATGGAGACGATTATCTCGGGATTGCAAGATAACCAAACAAAACTTTTAGTGGATTTCTACTTATTTGATTAAATATCATCTCCACCAAACAGGACAAGCTTGCATCTGTTATAGTTTTGGAGAAAAATGTGTTCATTTCATGTATGCGCGAAATGCCTTAAAAATGGCTTTAAAATGGATTTGGAGCATGGAGACGATTATCTCGGGATTGCAATATAACCAAACAAAACTTTTAGTGGATTTCTACTTATTTTATTAAATATCATCTCCACCAAACAGGACAAGCTTGCATCTGTTATAGTTTTGGAGAAAAATGTGTTCATTTCATGTATGCGCGAAATGCCTTAAAAATGGCTTTAAAATGGATTTGGAGCATGGAGACGATTATCTCGGGATTGCAAGATAACCAAACAAAACTTTTAGTGGATTTCTACTTATTTTATTAAATATCATCTCCACCAAACAGGACAAGCTTGCATCTGTTATAGTTTTGGAGAAAAATGTGTTCATTTCATGTATGCGCGAAATGCCTTAAAAATGGCTTTAAAATGGATTTGGAGCATGGAGACGATTATCTCGGGATTGCAAGATAACCAAACAAAATTTTTAGTGGATTTCTACTTATTTTATTAAATATCATCTCCACCAAACAGGACAAGCTTGCATCTGTTATAGTTTTGGAGAAAAATGTGTTCATTTCATGTATGCGCGAAATGCCTTAAAAATGGCTTTAAAATGGATTTGGAGCATGGAGACGATTATCTCGGGATTGCAAGATAACCAAACAAAACTTTTAGTGGATTTCCACATATTTTATTAAATATCATCTCCACCAAACAGGACAAGCTTGCATGTGTTATAGTTTTGGAGAAAAATGTGTTCATTTCATGTATGCGCAAAATGCCTTTGAAATGGCTTTAAAATGGATTTGGAGCATGGAGACGATTATCTCAGGATGGCAATATAAACAAACGAAACTTTTAGTAGATTTCTACTTATTTTATTAAATATTATCTCCACCAAACAGGACAAGCTTGCATCTGTTATAGTTTTGGAGAAAAATGTGTTCATTTCATGTATGCGCGAAATGCCTTAAAAATGGCTTTAAAATGGATTTGGAGCATGGAGACGATTATCTCGGGATTGCAAGATAACCAAACAAAACTTTTAGTGGATTTCTACTTATTTTATTAAATATCATCTCCACCAAACAGGACAAGCTTGCATCTGTTATAGTTTTGGAGAAAAATGTGTTCATTTCATGTATGCGCGAAATGCCTTAAAAATGGCTTTAAAATGGATTTGGAGCATGGAGACGATTATCTCGGGATTGCAAGATAACCAAACAAAACTTTTAGTGGATTTCTACTTATTTTATTAAATATCATCTCCACCAAACAGGACAAGCTTGCATCTGTTATAGTTTTGGAGAAAAATGTGTTCATTTCATGTATGCGCGAAATGCCTTAAAAATGGCTTTAAAATGGATTTGGAGCATGGAGACGATTATCTCGGGATTGCAAGATAACCAAACAAAACTTTTAGTGGATTTCTACTTATTTTATTAAATATCATCTCCACCAAACAGGACAAGCTTGCATCTGTTATAGTTTTGGAGAAAAATGTGTTCATTTCATGTATGCGCGAAATGCCTTAAAAATGGCTTTAAAATGGATTTGGAGCATGGAGACGATTATCTCGGGATTGCAAGATAACCAAACAAAACTTTTAGTGGATTTCTACTTATTTTATTAAATATCATCTCCACCAAACAGGAGAAGCTTGCATCTGTTATAGTTTTGGAGAAAAATGTGTTCATTTCATGTATGCGCGAAATGCCTTAAAAATGGCTTTAAAATGGATTTGGAGCATGGAGACGATTATCTCGGGATTGCAATATAACCAAACAAAACTTTTAGTGGATTTCTACTTATTTTATTAAATATCATCTCCACCAAACAGGACAAGCTTGCATCTGTTATAGTTTTGGAGAAAAATGTGTTCATTTCATGTATGCGCGAAATGCCTTAAAAATGGCTTTAAAATGGATTTGGAGCATGGAGACGATTATCTCGGGATTGCAAGATAACCAAATAAAACGTTTAGTGGATTTCTACTTATTTTATTAAATATCATCTCCACCAAACAGGACAAGCTTGCATCTGTTATAGTTTTGGAGAAAAATGTGTTCATTTCATGTATGCGCGAAATGCCTTAAAAATGGCTTTAAAATGGATTTGGAGCATGGAGACGATTATCTCGGGATTGCAAGATAACCAAACAAAACTTTTAGTGGATTTCTACTTATTTTATTAAATATCATCTCCACCAAACAGGACAAGCTTGCATCTGTTATAGTTTTGGAGAAAAATGTGTTCATTTCATGTATGCGCGAAATGCCTTAAAAATGGCTTTAAAATGGATTTGGAGCATGGAGACGATTATCTCGGGATTGCAAGATAACCAAACAAAACTTTTAGTGGATTTCTACTTATTTTATTAAATATCATCTCCACCAAACAGGACAAGCTTGCATGTGTTATAGTTTTGGAGAAAAATGTGTTCATTTCATGTATGCGCAAAATGCCTTTGAAATGGCTTTAAAATGGATTTGGAGCATGGAGACGATTATCTCAGGATGGCAATATAAACAAACGAAACTTTTAGTAGATTTCTACTTATTTTATTAAATATTATCTCCACCAAACAGGACAAGCTTGCATCTGTTATAGTTTTGGAGAAAAATGTGTTCATTTCATGTATGCGCGAAATGCCTTAAAAATGGCTTTAAAATGGATTTGGAGCATGGAGACGATTATCTCGGGATTGCAAGATAACCAAACAAAACTTTTAGTGGATTTCTACTTATTTTATTAAATATCATCTCCACCAAACAGGACAAGCTTGCATCTGTTATAGTTTTGGAGAAAAATGTGTTCATTTCATGTATGCGCGAAATGCCTTAAAAATGGCTTTAAAATGGATTTGGAGCATGGAGACGATTATCTCGGGATTGCAAGATAACCAAACAAAACTTTTAGTGGATTTCTACTTATTTTATTAAATATCATCTCCACCAAACAGGACAAGCTTGCATCTGTTATAGTTTTGGAGAAAAATGTGTTCATTTCATGTATGCGCGAAATGCCTTAAAAATGGCTTTAAAATGGATTTGGAGCATGGAGACGATTATCTCGGGATTGCAAGATAACCAAACAAAACGTTTAGTGGATTTCTACTTATTTTATTAAATATCATCTCCACCAAACAGGACAAGCTTGCATCTGTTATCGTTTTGGAGAAAAATGTGTTCATTTCATGTATGCGCGAAATGCCTTAAAAATGGCTTTAAAATGGATTTGGAGCATGTAGACGATTATCTCGGGATTGCAAGATAACCAAACAAAACTTTTAGTGGATTTCTACTTATTTTATTAAATATCATCTCCACCAAACAGGACAAGCTTGCATCTGTTATAGTTTTGGAGAAAAATGTGTTCATTTCATGTATGCGCGAAATGCCTTAAAAATGGCTTTAAAATGGATTTGGAGCATGGAGACGATTATCTCGGGATTGCAAGATAACCAAACAAAACTTTTAGTGGATTTCTACTTATTTTATTAAATATCATCTCCACCAAACAGGACAAGCTTGCATGTGTTATAGTTTTGGAGAAAAATGTGTTAATTTCATGTATGCGCAAAATGCCTTTGAAATGGCTTTAAAATGGATTTGGAGCATGGAGACGATTATCTCGGGATTGCAAGATAACCAAACAAAACTTTTAGTGGATTTCTACTTATTTTATTAAATATCATCTCCACCAAACAGGACAAGCTTGCATCTGTTATAGTTTTGGAGAAAAATGTGTTCATTTCATGTATGCGCGAAATGCCTTAAAAATGGCTTTAAAATGGATTTGGAGCATGGAGACGATTATCTCGGGATTGCAAGATAACCAAACAAAACTTTTAGTGGATTTCTACTTATTTTATTAAATATCATCTCCACCAAACAGGACAAGCTTGCATCTGTTATAGTTTTGGAGAAAAATGTGTTCATTTCATGTATGCGCGAAATGCCTTAAAAATGGCTTTAAAATGGATTTGGAGCATGGAGACGATTATCTCGGGATTGCAAGATAACCAAACAAAACTTTTAGTGGATTTCTACTTATTTTATTAAATATCATCTCCACCAAACAGGACAAGCTTGCATCTGTTATAGTTTTGGAGAAAAATGTGTTCATTTCATGTATGCGCGAAATGCCTTAAAAATGGCTTTAAAATGGATTTGGAGCATGGAGACGATTATCTCGGGATTGCAAGATAACCAAACAAAACTTTTAGTGGATTTCTACTTATTTTATTAAATATCATCTCCACCAAACAGGACAAGCTTGCATCTGTTATAGTTTTGGAGAAAAATGTGTTCATTTCATGTATGCGCGAAATGCCTTAAAAATGGCTTTAAAATGGATTTGGAGCATGGAGACGATTATCTCGGGATTGCAATATAACCAAACAAAACTTTTAGTGGATTTCTACTTATTTTATTAAATATCATCTCCACCAAACAGGACAAGCTTGCATCTGTTATAGTTTTGGAGAAAAATGTGTTCATTTAATGTATGCGCGAAATGCCTTAAAAATGGCTTTAAAATGGATTTGGAGCATGGAGACGATTATCTCGGGATTGCAATATAACCAAACAAAACTTTTAGTGGATTTCTACTTATTTTATTAAATATCATCTCCACCAAACAGGACAAGCTTGCATCTGTTAAAGTTTTGGAGAAAAATGTGTTCATTTCATGTATGCGCGAAATGCCTTAAAAATGGCTTTAAAATGGATTTGGAGCATGGAGACGATTATCTCGGGATTGCAAGATAACCAAACAAAACTTTTAGTGGATTTCTACTTATTTTATTAAATATCATCTCCACCAAACAGGACAAGCTTGCATCTGTTATAGTTTTGGAGAAAAATGTGTTCATTTCATGTATGCGCGAAATGCCTTAAAAATGGCTTTAAAATGGATTTGGAGCATGGAGACGATTATCTCGGGATTGCAAGATAACCAAACAAAACTTTTAGTGGATTTCTACTTATTTTATTAAATATCATCTCCACCAAACAGGACAAGCTTGCATCTGTTATAGTTTTGGAGAAAAATGTGTTCATTTCATGTATGCGCGAAATGCCTTAAAAATGGCTTTAAAATGGATTTGGAGCATGGAGACGATTATCTCGGGATTGCAATATAGCCAAACAAAACTTTTAGTGGATTTCTACTTATTTTATTAAATATCATCTCCACCAAACAGGACAAGCTTGCATCTGTTATAGTTTTGGAGAAAAATGTGTTCATTTCATGTATGCGCGAAATGCCTTAAAAATGGCTTTAAAATGGATTTGGAGCATGGAGACGATTATCTCGGGATTGCAAGATAACCAAACAAAACTTTTAGTGGATTTCTACTTATTTTATTAAATATCATCTCCACCAAACAGGACAAGCTTGCATCTGTTATAGTTTTGGAGAAAAATGTGTTCATTTCATGTATGCGCGAAATGCCTTAAAAATGGCTTTAAAATGGATTTGGAGCATGGAGACGATTATCTCGGGATTGCAAGATAACCAAACAAAACTTTTAGTGGATTTCTACTTATTTTATTAAATATCATCTCCACCAAACAGGACAAGCTTGCATCTGTTATAGTTTTGGAGAAAAATGTGTTCATTTCATGTATGCGCGAAATGCCTTAAAAATGGCTTTAAAATGGATTTGGAGCATGGAGACGATTATCTCGGGATTGCAAGATAACCAAACAAAACTTTTAGTGGATTTCTACTTATTTTATTAAATATCATCTCCACCAAACAGGACAAGCTTGCATCTGTTATAGTTTTGGAGAAAAATGTGTTCATTTCATGTATGCGCGAAATGCCTTAAAAATGGCTTTAAAATGGATTTGGAGCATGGAGACGATTATCTCGGGATTGCAAGATAACCAAACAAAACGTTTAGTGGATTTCTACTTATTTTATTAAATATCATCTCCACCAAACAGGACAAGCTTGCATCTGTTATCGTTTTGGAGAAAAATGTGTTCATTTCATGTATGCGCGAAATGCCTTAAAAATGGCTTTAAAATGGATTTGGAGCATGTAGACGATTATCTCGGGATTGCAAGATAACCAAACAAAACGTTTAGTGGATTTCTACTTATTTTATTAAATATCATCTCCACCAAACAGGACAAGCTTGCATCTGTTATCGTTTTGGAGAAAAATGTGTTCATTTCATGTATGCGCGAAATGCCTTAAAAATGGCTTTAAAATGGATTTGGAGCATGGAGACGATTATCTCGGGATTGCAAGATAACCAAACAAAACTTTTAGTGGATTTCTACTTATTTTATTAAATATCATCTCCACCAAACAGGACAAGCTTGCATGTGTTATAGTTTTGGAGAAAAATGTGTTAATTTCATGTATGCGCAAAATGCCTTTGAAATGGCTTTAAAATGGATTTGGAGCATGGAGACGATTATCTCGGGATTGCAAGATAACCAAACAAAACTTTTAGTGGATTTCTACTTATTTTATTAAATATCATCTCCACCAAACAGGACAAGCTTGCATCTGTTATAGTTTTGGAGAAAAATGTGTTCATTTCATGTATGCGCGAAATGCCTTAAAAATGGCTTTAAAATGGATTTGGAGCATGGAGACGATTATCTCGGGATTGCAAGATAACCAAACAAAACTTTTAGTGGATTTCTACTTATTTTAATAAATATCATCTCCACCAAACAGGACAAGCTTGCATCTGTTATAGTTTTGGAGAAAAATGTGTTCATTTCATGTATGCGCGAAATGCCTTAAAAATGGCTTTAAAATGGATTTGGAGCATGGAGACGATTATCTCGGGATTGCAAGATAACCAAACAAAACTTTTAGTGGATTTCTACTTATTTTATTAAATATCATCTCCACCAAACAGGACAAGCTTGCATCTGTTATAGTTTTGGAGAAAAATGTGTTCATTTCATGTATGCGCGAAATGCCTTAAAAATGGCTTTAAAATGGATTTGGAGCATGGAGACGATTATCTCGGGATTGCAAGATAACCAAACAAAACTTTTAGTGGATTTCTACTTATTTTATTAAATATCATCTCCACCACACAGGACAAGCTTGCATCTGTTATAGTTTTGGAGAAAAATGTGTTCATTTCATGTATGCGCGAAATGCCTTAAAAATGGCTTTAAAATGGATTTGGAGCATGGAGACGATTATCTCGGGATTGCAATATAACCAAACAAAACTTTTAGTGGATTTCTACTTATTTTATTAAATATCATCTCCACCAAACAGGACAAGCTTGCATCTGTTATAGTTTTGGAGAAAAATGTGTTCATTTCATGTATGCGCGAAATGCCTTAAAAATGGCTTTAAAATGGATTTGGAGCATGGAGACGATTATCTCAGGATGGCAATATAAACAAACGAAACTTTTAGTAGATTTCTACTTATTTTATTAAATATTATCTCCACCAAACAGGACAAGCTTGCATCTGTTATAGTTTTGGAGAAAAATGTGTTCATTTCATGTATGCGCGAAATGCCTTAAAAATGGCTTTAAAATGGATTTGGAGCATGGAGACGATTATCTCGGGATTGCAAGATAACCAAACAAAAGTTTTAGTGGATTTCTACTTATTTTATTAAATATCATCTCCACCAAACAGGACAAGCTTGCATCTGTTATAGTTTTGGAGAAAAATGTGTTCATTTCATGTATGCGCGAAATGCCTTAAAAATGGCTTTAAAATGGATTTGGAGCATGGAGACGATTATCTCGGGATTGCAAGATAACCAAACAAAACTTTTAGTGGATTTCTACTTATTTTATTAAATATCATCTCCACCAAACAGGACAAGCTTGCATCTGTTATAGTTTTGGAGAAAAATGTGTTCATTTCATGTATGCGCGAAATGCCTTAAAAATGGCTTTAAAATGGATTTGGAGCATGGAGACGATTATCTCGGGATTGTAAGATAACCAAACAAAACTTTTAGTGGATTTCTACTTATTTTATTAAATATCATCTCCACCAAACAGGACAAGCTTGCATCTGTTAAAGTTTTGGAGAAAAATGTGTTCATTTCATGTATGCGCGAAATGCCTTAAAAATGGCTTTAAAATGGATTTGGAGCATGGAGACGATTATCTCGGGATTGCAAGATAACCAAACAAAACTTTTAGTGGATTTCTACTTATTTTATTAAATATCATCTCCACCAAACAGGACAAGCTTGCATCTGTTATAGTTTTGGAGAAAAATGTGTTCATTTCATGTATGCGCAAAATGCCTTAAAAATGGCTTTAAAATGGATTTGGAGCATGGAGACGATTATCTCGGGATTGCAAGATAACCAAACAAAACGTTTAGTGGATTTCTACTTATTTTATTAAATATAATCTCCACCAAACAGGACAAGCTTGCATCTGTTATAGTTTTGGAGAAAAATGTGTTCATTTCATGTATGCGCGAAATGCCTTAAAAATGGCTTTAAAATGGATTTGGAGCATGGAGACGATTATCTCGGGATTGCAATATAACCAAACAAAACTTTTAGTGGATTTCTACTTATTTTATTAAATATCATCTCCACCAAACAGGACAAGCTTGCATCTGTTATAGTTTTGGAGAAAAATGTGTTCATTTCATGTATGCGCGAAATGCCTTAAAAATGGCTTTAAAATGGATTTGGAGCATGGAGACGATTATCTCGGGATTGCAAGATAACCAAACAAAACTTTTAGTGGATTTCTACTTATTTTATTAAATATCATCTCCACCAAACAGGACAAGCTTGCATCTGTTATAGTTTTGGAGAAAAATGTGTTCATTTCATGTATGCGCGAAATGCCTTAAAAAATGCTTTAAAATGGATTTGGAGCATGGAGACGATTATCTCGGGATTGCAAGATAACCAAATAAAACTTTTAGTGGATTTCTACTTATTTTATTAAATATCATCTCCACCAAACAGGACAAGCTTGCATCTGTTATAGTTTTGGAGAAAAATGTGTTCATTTCATGTATGCGCGAAATGCCTTAAAAATGGCTTTAAAATGGATTTGGAGCATGGAGACGATTATCTCGGGATTGCAAGATAACCAAACAAAACTTTTAGTGGATTTCTACTTATTTTATTAAATATCATCTCCACCAAACAGGACAAGCTTGCATGTGTTATAGTTTTGGAGAAAAATGTGTTCATTTCATGTATGCGCAAAATGCCTTAAAAATGGCTTTAAAATGGATTTGGAGCATGGAGACGATTATCTCGGGATTGCAAGATAACCAAACAAAACTTTTAGTGGATTTCTACTTATCTTATTAAATATCATCTCCACCAAACAGGACAAGCTTGCATCTGTTATAGTTTTGGAGAAAAATGTGTTCATTTCATGTATGCGCGAAATGCCTTAAAAATGGCTTTAAAATGGATTTGGAGCATGGAGACGATTATCTCGGGATTGCAAGATAACCAAACAAAACTTTTAGTGGATTTCTACTTATTTTATTAAATATCATCTCCACCAAACAGGACAAGCTTGCATCTGTTATAGTTTTGGAGAAAAATGTGTTCATTTCATGTATGCGCGAAATGCCTTAAAAATGGCTTTAAAATGGATTTGGAGCATGGAGACGATTATCTCGGGATTGCAAGATAACCAAACAAAACTTTTAGTGGATTTCTACTTATTTTATTAAATATCATCTCCACCAAACAGGACAAGCTTGCATCTGTTAAAGTTTTGGAGAAAAATGTGTTCATTTCATGTATGCGCGAAATGCCTTAAAAATGGCTTTAAAATGGATTTGGAGCATGGAGACGATTATCTCGGGATTGCAAGATAACCAAACAAAACTTTTAGTGGATTTCTACTTATTTTATTAAATATCATCTCCACCAAACAGGACAAGCTTGCATCTGTTATAGTTTTGGAGAAAAATGTGTTCATTTCATGTATGCGCGAAATGCCTTAAAAATGGCTTTAAAATGGATTTGGAGCATGGAGACGATTATCTCGGGATTGCAAGATAACCAAACAAAACTTTTAGTGGATTTCTACTTATTTTATTAAATATCATCTCCACCAAACAGGACAAGCTTGCATCTGTTATAGTTTTGGAGAAAAATGTGTTCATTTCATGTATGCGCGAAATGCCTTAAAAATGGCTTTAAAATGGATTTGGAGCATGGAGACGATTATCTCGGGATTGCAAGATAACCAAACAAAACTTTTAGTGGATTTCTACTTATTTTATTAAATATCATCTCCACCAAACAGGACAAGCTTGCATCTGTTATAGTTTTGGAGAAAAATGTGTTCATTTCATGTATGCGCGAAATGCCTTAAAAATGGCTTTAAAATGGATTTGGAGCATGGAGACGATTATCTCGGGATTGCAAGATAACCAAACAAAACTTTTAGTGGATTTCTACTTATTTTATTAAATATCATCTCCACCAAACAGGACAAGCTTGCATCTGTTATAGTTTTGGAGAAAAATGTGTTCATTTCATGTATGCGCGAAATGCCTTAAAAATGGCTTTAAAATGGATTTGGAGCATGGAGACGATTATCTCGGGATTGCAAGATAACCAAACAAAACTTTTAGTGGATTTCTACTTATTTTATTAAATATCATCTCCACCAAACAGGACAAGCTTGCATCTGTTATAGTTTTGGAGAAAAATGTGTTCATTTCATGTATGCGCGAAATGCCTTAAAAATGGCTTTAAAATGGATTTGGAGCATGGAGACGATTATCTCGGGATTGCAATATAACCAAACAAAACTTTTAGTGGATTTCTACTTATTTTATTAAATATCATCTCCACCAAACAGGACAAGCTTGCATCTGTTATAGTTTTGGAGAAAAATGTGTTCATTTCATGTATGCGCGAAATGCCTTAAAAATGGCTTTAAAATGGATTTGGAGCATGGAGACGATTATCTCGGGATTGCAAGATAACCAAACAAAACTTTTAGTGGATTTCTACTTATTTTATTAAATATCATCTCCACCAAACAGGACAAGCTTGCATCTGTTATAGTTTTGGAGAAAAATGTGTTCATTTCATGTATGCGCGAAATGCCTTAAAAATGGCTTTAAAATGGATTTGGAGCATGGAGACGATTATCTCGGGATTGCAAGATAACCAAACAAAACTTTTAGTGGATTTCTACTTATTTTATTAAATATCATCTCCACCAAACAGGACAAGCTTGCATCTGTTATAGTTTTGGAGAAAAATGTGTTCATTTCATGTATGCGCGAAATGCCTTAAAAATGGCTTTAAAATGGATTTGGAGCATGGAGACGATTATCTCGGGATTGCAAGATAACCAAACAAAACTTTTAGTGGATTTCTACTTATTTTATTAAATATCATCTCCACCAAACAGGACAAGCTTGCATCTGTTATAGTTTTGGAGAAAAATGTGTTCATTTCATGTATGCGCGAAATGCCTTAAAAATGGCTTTAAAATGGATTTGGAGCATGGAGACGATTATCTCGGGATTGCAATATAACCAAACAAAACTTTTAGTGGATTTCTACTTATTTTATTAAATATCATCTCCACCAAACAGGACAAGCTTGCATCTGTTATAGTTTTGGAGAAAAATGTGTTCATTTCATGTATGCGCGAAATGCCTTAAAAATGGCTTTAAAATGGATTTGGAGCATGGAGACGATTATCTCGGGATTGCAAGATAACCAAACAAAACTTTTAGTGGATTTCTACTTATTTTATTAAATATCATCTCCACCAAACAGGACAAGCTTGCATCTGTTATAGTTTTGGAGAAAAATGTGTTCATTTCATGTATGCGCGAAATGCCTTAAAAATGGCTTTAAAATGGATTTGGAGCATGGAGACGATTATCTCGGGATTGCAATATAACCAAACAAAACTTTTAGTGGATTTCTACTTATTTTATTAAATATCATCTCCACCAAACAGGACAAGCTTGCATCTGTTATAGTTTTGGAGAAAAATGTGTTCATTTCATGTATGCGCGAAATGCCTTAAAAATGGCTTTAAAATGGATTTGGAGCATGGAGACGATTATCTCGGGATTGCAAGATAACCAAACAAAACTTTTAGTGGATTTCTACTTATTTTATTAAATATCATCTCCACCAAACAGGACAAGCTTGCATCTGTTATAGTTTTGGAGAAAAATGTGTTCATTTCATGTATGCGCGAAATGCCTTAAAAATGGCTTTAAAATGGATTTGGAGCATGGAGACGATTATCTCGGGATTGCAAGATAACCAAATAAAACTTTTAGTGGATTTCTACTTATTTTATTAAATATCATCTCCATCAAACAGGACAAGCTTGCATCTGTTATAGTTTTGGAGAAAAATGTGTTCATTTCATGTATGCGCGAAATGCCTTAAAAATGGCTTTAAAATGGATTTGGAGCATGGAGACGATTATCTCGGGATTGCAAGATAACCAAACAAAACTTTTAGTGGATTTCTACTTATTTTATTAAATATCATCTCCACCAAACAGGACAAGCTTGCATGTGTTATAGTTTTGGAGAAAAATGTGTTCATTTCATGTATGCGCAAAATGCCTTAAAAATGGCTTTAAAATGGATTTGGAGCATGGAGACGATTATCTCGGGATTGCAAGATAACCAAACAAAACTTTTAGTGGATTTCTACTTATTTTATTAAATATCATCTCCACCAAACAGGACAAGCTTGCATCTGTTATAGTTTTGGAGAAAAATGTGTTCATTTCATGTATGCGCGAAATGCCTTAAAAATGGCTTTAAAATGGATTTGGAGCATGGAGACGATTATCTCGGGATTGCAAGATAACCAAACAAAACTTTTAGTGGATTTCTACTTATTTTATTAAATATCATCTCCACCAAACAGGACAAGCTTGCATCTGTTATAGTTTTGGAGAAAAATGTGTTCATTTCATGTATGCGCGAAATGCCTTAAAAATGGCTTTAAAATGGATTTGGAGCATGGAGACGATTATCTCGGGATTGCAAGATAACCAAACAAACCTTTTAGTGGATTTCTACTTATTTTATTAAATATCATCTCCACCAAACAGGACAAGCTTGCATCTGTTATAGTTTTGGAGAAAAATGTGTTCATTTCATGTATGCGCGAAATGCCTTAAAAATGGCTTTAAAATGGATTTGGAGCATGGAGACGATTATCTCGGGATTGCAAGATAACCAAACAAAACTTTTAGTGGATTTCTACTTATTTTATTAAATATCATCTCCACCAAACAGGACAAGCTTGCATCTGTTATAGTTTTGGAGAAAAATGTGTTCATTTCATGTATGCGCGAAATGCCTTAAAAATGGCTTTAAAATGGATTTGGAGCATGGAGACGATTATCTCGGGATTGCAAGATAACCAAACAAAACTTTTAGTGGATTTCTACTTATTTTATTAAATATCATCTCCACCAAACAGGACAAGCTTGCATCTGTTATAGTTTTGGAGAAAAATGTGTTCATTTCATGTATGCGCGAAATGCCTTAAAAATGGCTTTAAAATGGATTTGGAGCATGGAGACGATTATCTCGGGATTGCAAGATAACCAAACAAAACTTTTAGTGGATTTCTACTTATTTTATTAAATATCATCTCCACCAAACAGGACAAGCTTGCATCTGTTATAGTTTTGGAGAAAAATGTGTTCATTTCATGTATGCGCGAAATGCCTTAAAAATGGCTTTAAAATGGATTTGGAGCATGGAGACGATTATCTCGGGATTGCAAGATAACCAAACAAAACTTTTAGTGGATTTCTACTTATTTTATTAAATATCATCTCCACCAAACAGGACAAGCTTGCATCTGTTATAGTTTTGGAGAAAAATGTGTTCATTTCATGTATGCGCGAAATGCCTTAAAAATGGCTTTAAAATGGATTTGGAGCATGGAGACGATTATCTCGGGATTGCAAGATAACCAAACAAAACTTTTAGTGGATTTCTACTTATTTTATTAAATATCATCTCCACCAAACAGGACAAGCTTGCATGTGTTATAGTTTTGGAGAAAAATGTGTTCATTTCATGTATGCGCAAAATGCCTTTGAAATGGCTTAAAAATGGATTTGGAGCATGGAGACGATTATCTCAGGATGGCAATATAAACAAACGAAACTTTTAGTAGATTTCTACTTATTTTATTAAATATTATCTCCACCAAACAGGACAAGCTTGCATCTGTTATAGTTTTGGAGAAAAATGTGTTCATTTCATGTATGCGCGAAATGCCTTAAAAATGGCTTTAAAATGGATTTGGAGCATGGAGACGATTATCTCGGGATTGCAAGATAACCAAACAAAACTTTTAGTGGATTTTTACTTATTTTATTAAATATCATCTCCACCAAACAGGACAAGCTTGTATCTGTTATAGTTTTGGAGAAAAATGTGTTCATTTCATGTATGCGCGAAATGCCTTAAAAATGGCTTTAAAATGGATTTGGAGCATGGAGACGATTATCTCGGGATTGCAATATAACCAAACAAAACTTTTAGTGGATTTCTACTTATTTTATTAAATATCATCTCCACCAAACAGGACAAGCTTGCATCTGTTATAGTTTTGGAGAAAAATGTGTTCATTTCATGTATGCGCGAAATGCCTTAAAAATGGCTTTAAAATGGATTTGGAGCATGGAGACGATTATCTCGGGATTGCAAGATAACCAAACAAAACTTTTAGTGGATTTCTACTTATTTTATTAAATATCATCTCCACCAAACAGGACAAGCTTGCATCTGTTATAGTTTTGGAGAAAAATGTGTTCATTTCATGTATGCGCGAAATGCCTTAAAAATGGCTTTAAAATGGATTTGGAGCATGGAGACGATTATCTCAGGATGGCAATATAAACAAACGAAACTTTTAGTAGATTTCTACTTATTTTATTAAATATTATCTCCACCAAACAGGACAAGCTTGCATCTGTTATAGTTTTGGAGAAAAATGTGTTCATTTCATGTATGCGCGAAATGCCTTAAAAATGGCTTTAAAATGGATTTGGAGCATGGAGACGATTATCTCGGGATTGCAAGATAACCAAACAAAACTTTTAGTGGATTTCTACTTATTTTATTAAATATCATCTCCACCAAACAGGACAAGCTTGCATCTGTTATAGTTTTGGAGAAAAATGTGTTCATTTCATGTATGCGCGAAATGCCTTAAAAATGGCTTTAAAATGGATTTGGAGCATGGAGACGATTATCTCGGGATTGCAAGATAACCAAACAAAACTTTTAGTGGATTTCTACTTATTTTATTAAATATCATCTCCACCAAACAGGACAAGCTTGCATCTGTTATAGTTTTGGAGAAAAATGTGTTCATTTCATGTATGCGCGAAATGCCTTAAAAATGGCTTTAAAATGGATTTGGAGCATGGAGACGATTATCTCGGGATTGCAAGATAACCAAACAAAACTTTTAGTGGATTTCTACTTATTTTATTAAATATCATCTCCACCAAACAGGACAAGCTTGCATGTGTTATAGTTTTGGAGAAAAATGTGTTCATTTCATGTATGCGCAAAATGCCTTTGAAATGGCTTTAAAATGGATTTGGAGCATGGAGACGATTATCTCAGGATGGCAATATAAACAAACGAAACTTTTAGTAGATTTCTACTTATTTTATTAAATATTATCTCCACCAAACAGGACAAGCTTGCATCTGTTATAGTTTTGGAGAAAAATGTGTTCATTTCATGTATGCGCGAAATGCCTTAAAAATGGCTTTAAAATGGATTTGGAGCATGGAGACGATTATCTCGGGATTGCAAGATAACCAAACAAAACTTTTAGTGGATTTTTACTTATTTTATTAAATATCATCTCCACCAAACAGGACAAGCTTGTATCTGTTATAGTTTTGGAGAAAAATGTGTTCATTTCATGTATGCGCGAAATGCCTTAAAAATGGCTTTAAAATGGATTTGGAGCATGGAGACGATTATCTCGGGATTGCAATATAACCAAACAAAACTTTTAGTGGATTTCTACTTATTTTATTAAATATCATCTCCACCAAACAGGACAAGCTTGCATCTGTTATAGTTTTGGAGAAAAATGTGTTCATTTCATGTATGCGCGAAATGCCTTAAAAATGGCTTTAAAATGGATTTGGAGCATGGAGACGATTATCTCAGGATGGCAATATAAACAAACGAAACTTTTAGTAGATTTCTACTTATTTTATTAAATATTATCTCCACCAAACAGGACAAGCTTGCATCTGTTATAATTTTGGAGAAAAATGTGTTCATTTCATGTATGCGCGAAATGCCTTAAAAATGGCTTTAAAATGGATTTGGAGCATGGAGACGATTATCTCGGGATTGCAAGATAACCAAACAAAACTTTTAGTGGATTTCTACTTATTTTATTAAATATCATCTCCACCAAACAGGACAAGCTTGCATCTGTTATAGTTTTGGAGAAAAATGTGTTCATTTCATGTATGCGCGAAATGCCTTAAAAATGGCTTTAAAATGGATTTGGAGCATGGAGACGATTATCTCGGGATTGCAAGATAACCAAACAAAACTTTTAGTGGATTTCTACTTATTTTATTAAATATCATCTCCACCAAACAGGACAAGCTTGCATCTGTTATAGTTTTGGAGAAAAATGTGTTCATTTCATGTATGCGCGAAATGCCTTAAAAATGGCTTTAAAATGGATTTGGAGCATGGAGACGATTATCTCGGGATTGCAAGATAACCAAACAAAACTTTTAGTGGATTTCTACTTATTTTATTAAATATCATCTCCACCAAACAGGACAAGCTTGCATGTGTTATAGTTTTGGAGAAAAATGTGTTCATTTCATGTATGCGCAAAATGCCTTTGAAATGGCTTTAAAATGGATTTGGAGCATGGAGACGATTATCTCAGGATGGCAATATAAACAAACGAAACTTTTAGTAGATTTCTACTTATTTTATTAAATATTATCTCCACCAAACAGGACAAGCTTGCATCTGTTATAGTTTTGGAGAAAAATGTGTTCATTTCATGTATGCGCGAAATGCCTTAAAAATGGCTTTAAAATGGATTTGGAGCATGGAGACGATTATCTCGGGATTGCAAGATAACCAAACAAAACTTTTAGTGGATTTCTACTTATTTTATTAAATATCATCTCCACCAAACAGGACAAGCTTGCATCTGTTATAGTTTTGGAGAAAAATGTGTTCATTTCATGTATGCGCGAAATGCCTTAAAAATGGCTTTAAAATGGATTTAGAGCATGGAGACGATTATCTCGGGATTGCAATATAACCAAACAAAACTTTTAGTGGATTTCTACTTATTTTATTAAATATCATCTCCACCAAACAGGACAAGCTTGCATGTGTTATAGTTTTGGAGAAAAATGTGTTCATTTCATGTATGCGCAAAATGCCTTTGAAATGGCTTTAAAATGGATTTGGAGCATGGAGACGATTATCTCAGGATGGCAATATAAACAAACGAAACTTTTAGTAGATTTCTACTTATTTTATTAAATATTATCTCCACCAAACAGGACAAGCTTGCATCTGTTATAGTTTTGGAGAAAAATGTGTTCATTTCATGTATGCGCGAAATGCCTTAAAAATGGCTTTAAAATGGATTTGGAGCATGAAGACGATTATCTCGGGATTGCAAGATAACTAAACAAAACTTTTAGTGGATTTCTACTTATTTTATTAAATATCATCTCCACCAAACAGGACAAGCTTGCATCTGTTATAGTTTTGGAGAAAAATGTGTTCATTTCATGTATGCGCGAAATGCCTTAAAAATGGCTTTAAAATGGATTTGGAGCATGGAGACGATTGTCTCGGGATTGCAATATAACCAAACAAAACTTTTAGTGGATTTCTACTTATTTTATTAAATATCATCTCCACCAAACAGGACAAGCTTGCATCTGTTATAGTTTTGGAGAAAAATGTGTTCATTTCATGTATGCGCGAAATGCCTTAAAAATGGCTTTAAAATGGATTTGGAGCATGGAGACGATTATCTCGGGATTGCAAGATAACCAAACAAAACTTTTAGTGGATTTCTACTTATTTTATTAAATATCATCTCCACCAAACAGGACAAGCTTGCATCTGTTATAGTTTTGGAGAAAAATGTGTTCATTTCATGTATGCGCGAAATGCCTTAAAAATGGCTTTAAAATGGATTTGGAGCATGGAGACGATTATCTCGGGATTGCAAGATAACCAAACAAAACTTTTAGTGGATTTCTACTTATTTTATTAAATATCATCTCCACCAAACAAGACAAGCTTGCATATGTTATAGTTTTGGAGAAAAATGTGTTCATTTCATGTATGCGCGAAATGCCTTAAAAATGACTGTAAAATGGATTTGGAGCATGGAGACGATTATCTCGGGATTGCAAGATAACCAAACAAAACTTTTAGTGGATTTCTACTTATTTTATTAAATATCATCTCCACCAAACAGGACAAGCTTGCATCTGTTATAGTTTTGGAGAAAAATGTGTTCATTTCATGTATGCGCGAAATGCCTTAAAAATGGCTTTAAAATGGATTTGGAGCATGGAGACGATTATCTCGGGATTGCAAGATAACCAAACAAAACTTTTAGTGGATTTCTACTTATTTTATTAAATATCATCTCCACCAAACAGGACAAGCTTGCATCTGTTATAGTTTTGGAGAAAAATGTGTTCATTTCATGTATGCGCGAAATGCCTTAAAAATGGCTTTAAAATGGATTTGGAGCATGGAGACGATTATCTCGGGATTGCAAGATAACCAAACAAAACTTTTAGTGGATTTCTACTTATTTTATTAAATATCATCTCCACGAAACAGGACAAGCTTGCATGTGTTATAGTTTTGGAGAAAAATGTGTTCATTTCATGTATGCGCAAAATGCCTTTGAAATGGCTTTAAAATGGATTTGGAGCATGGAGACGATTATCTCAGGATGGCAATATAAACAAACAAAACTTTTAGTAGATTTCTACTTATTTTATTAAATATTATCTCCACCAAACAGGACAAGCTTGCATCTGTTATAGTTTTGGAGAAAAATGTGTTCATTTCATGTATGCGCGAAATGCCTTAAAAATGGCTTTAAAATGGATTTGGAGCATGGAGACGATTATCTCGGGATTGCAAGATAACCAAACAAAACCTTTAGTGGATTTCTACTTATTTTATTAAATATCATCTCCACCAAACAGGACAAGCTTGCATGTGTTATAGTTTTGGAGAAAAATGTGTTCATTTCATGTATGCGCAAAATGCCTTTGAAATGGCTTTAAAATGGATTTGGAGCATGGAGACGATTATCTCGGGATTGCAAGATAACCAAACAAAACTTTTAGTGGATTTCTACTTATTTTATTAAATATCATCTCCACCAAACAGGACAAGCTTGCATCTGTTATAGTTTTGGAGAAAAATGTGTTCATTTCATGTATGCGCGAAATGCCTTAAAAATGACTGTAAAATGGATTTGGAGCATGGAGACGATTATCTCGGGATTGCAAGATAACCAAACAAAACTTTTAGTGGATTTCTACTTATTTTATTAAATATCATCTCCACCAAACAGGACAAGCTTGCATCTGTTATAGTTTTGGAGAAAAATGTGTTCATTTCATGTATGCGCGAAATGCCTTAAAAATGGCTTTAAAATGGATTTGGAGCATGGAGACGATTATCTCGGGATTGCAAGATAACCAAACAAAACTTTTAGTGGATTTCTACTTATTTTATTAAATATCATCTCCACCAAACAGGACAAGCTTGCATCTGTTATAGTTTTGGAGAAAAATGTGTTCATTTCATGTATGCGCGAAATGCCTTAAAAATGGCTTTAAAATGGATTTGGAGCATGGAGACGATTATCTCGGGATTGCAAGATAACCAAACAAAACTTTTAGTGGATTTCTACTTATTTTATTAAATATCATCTCCACCAAACAGGACAAGCTTGCATGTGTTATAGTTTTGGAGAAAAATGTGTTCATTTCATGTATGCGCAAAATGCCTTTGAAATGGCTTTAAAATGGATTTGGAGCATGGAGTTGATTATCTCAGGATGGCAATATAAACAAACAAAACTTTTAGTAGATTTCTACTTATTTTATTAAATATTATCTCCACCAAACAGGACAAGCTTGCATCTGTTATAGTTTTGGAGAAAAATGTGTTCATTTCATGTATGCGCGAAATGCCTTAAAAATGGCTTTAAAATGGATTTGGAGCATGGAGACGATTATCTCGGGATTGCAAGATAACCAAACAAAACCTTTAGTGGATTTCTACTTATTTTATTAAATATCATCTCCACCAAACAGGACAAGCTTGCATGTGTTATAGTTTTGGAGAAAAATGTGTTCATTTCATGCATGCGCAAAATGCCTTTGAAATGGCTTTAAAATGGATTTGGAGCATGGAGACGATTATCTCGGGATTGCAAGATAACTAAACAAAACTTTTAGTGGATTTCTACTTATTTTATTAAATATCATCTCCACCAAACAGGACAAGCTTGCATCTGTTATAGTTTTGGAGAAAAATGTGTTCATTTCATGTATGCGCGAAATGCCTTAAAAATGGCTTTAAAATGGATTTGGAGCATGGAGACGATTATCTCGGGATTGCAAGATAACCAAACAAAACTTTTAGTGGATTTCTACTTATTTTATTAAATATCATCTCCACCAAACAGGACAAGCTTGCATCTGTTATAGTTTTGGAGAAAAATGTGTTCATTTCATGTATGCGCGAAATGCCTTAAAAATGGCTTTAAAATGGATTTGGAGCATGGAGACGATTATCTCGGGATTGCAAGATAACCAAACAAAACTTTTAGTGGATTTCTACTTATTTTATTAAATATCATCTCCACCAAACAGGACAAGCTTGCATGTGTTATAGTTTTGGAGAAAAATGTGTTCATTTCATGTATGCGCAAAATGCCTTTGAAATGGCTTTAAAATGGATTTGGAGCATGGAGACGATTATCTCAGGATGGCAATATAAACAAACGAAACTTTTAGTAGATTTCTACTTATTTTATTAAATATTATCTCCACCAAACAGGACAAGCTTGCATCTGTTATAGTTTTATAGAAAAATGTGTTCATTTCATGTATGCGCGAAATGCCTTAAAAATGGCTTTAAAATGGATTTGGAGCATGGAGACGATTATCTCGGGATTGCAAGATAACCAAACAAAACTTTTAGTGGATTTCTACTTATTTTATTAAATATCATCTCCACCAAACAGGACAAGCTTGCATCTGTTATAGTTTTGGAGAAAAATGTGTTCATTTCATGTATGCGCGAAATGCCTTAAAAATGGCTTTAAAATGGATTTGGAGCATGGAGACGATTATCTCGGGATTGCAAGATAACCAAACAAAACGTTTAGTGGATTTCTACTTATTTTATTAAATATCATCTCCACCAAACAGGACAAGCTTGCATCTGTTATAGTTTTGGAGAAAAATGTGTTCATTTCATGTATGCGCGAAATGCCTTAAAAATGGCTTTAAAATGGATTTGGAGCATGGAGACGATTATCTCAGGATGGCAATATAAACAAACAAAACTTTTAGTAGATTTCTACTTATTTTATTAAATATTATCTCCACCAAACAGGACAAGCTTGCATCTGTTATAGTTTTGGAGAAAAATGTGTTCATTTCATGTATGCGCGAAATGCCTTAAAAATGGCTTTAAAATGGATTTGGAGCATGGAGACGATTATCTCGGGATTGCAAGATAACCAAACAAAACTTTTAGTGGATTTCTACTTATTTTATTAAATATCATCTCCACCAAACAGGACAAGCTTGCATCTGTTATAGTTTTGGAGAAAAATGTGTTCATTTCATGTATGCGCGAAATGCCTTAAAAATGGCTTTAAAATGGATTTGGAGCATGGAGACGATTATCTCGGGATTGCAAGATAACCAAACAAAACTTTTAGTGGATTTCTACTTATTTTATTAAATATCATCTCCACCAAACAGGACAAGCTTGCATCTGTTATAGTTTTGGAGAAAAATGTGTTCATTTCATGTATGCGCGAAATGCCTTAAAAATGGCTTTAAAATGGATTTGGAGCATGGAGACGATTATCTCGGGATTGCAAGATAACCAAACAAAACTTTTAGTGGATTTCTACTTATTTTATTAAATATCATCTCCACCAAACAGGACAAGCTTGCATGTGTTATAGTTTTGGAGAAAAATGTGTTCATTTCATGTATGCGCAAAATGCCTTTGAAATGGCTTTAAAATGGATTTGGAGCATGGAGACGATTATCTCAGGATGGCAATATAAACAAACGAAACTTTTAGTAGATTTCTACTTATTTTATTAAATATTATCTCCACCAAACAGGACAAGCTTGCATCTGTTATAGTTTTGGAGAAAAATGTGTTCATTTCATGTATGCGCGAAATGCCTTAAAAATGGCTTTAAAATGGATTTGGAGCATGGAGACGATTATCTCGGGATTGCAAGATAACCAAACAAAACTTTTAGTGGATTTTTACTTATTTTATTAAATATCATCTCCACCAAACAGGACAAGCTTGTATCTGTTATAGTTTTGGAGAAAAATGTGTTCATTTCATGTATGCGCGAAATGCCTTAAAAATGGCTTTAAAATGGATTTGGAGCATGGAGACGATTATCTCGGGATTGCAATATAACCAAACAAAACTTTTAGTGGATTTCTACTTATTTTATTAAATATCATCTCCACCAAACAGGACAAGCTTGCATCTGTTATAGTTTTGGAGAAAAATGTGTTCATTTCATGTATGCGCGAAATGCCTTAAAAATGGCTTTAAAATGGATTTGGAGCATGGAGACGATTATCTCGGGATTGCAAGATAACCAAACAAAACTTTTAGTGGATTTCTACTTATTTTATTAAATATCATCTCCACCAAACAGGACAAGCTTGCATCTGTTATAGTTTTGGAGAAAAATGTGTTCATTTCATGTATGCGCGAAATGCCTTAAAAATGGCTTTAAAATGGATTTGGAGCATGGAGACGATTATCTCAGGATGGCAATATAAACAAACGAAACTTTTAGTAGATTTCTACTTATTTTATTAAATATTATCTCCACCAAACAGGACAAGCTTGCATCTGTTATAGTTTTGGAGAAAAATGTGTTCATTTCATGTATGCGCGAAATGCCTTAAAAATGGCTTTAAAATGGATTTGGAGCATGGAGACGATTATCTCGGGATTGCAAGATAACCAAACAAAACTTTTAGTGGATTTCTACTTATTTTATTAAATATCATCTCCACCAAACAGGACAAGCTTGCATCTGTTATAGTTTTGGAGAAAAATGTGTTCATTTCATGTATGCGCGAAATGCCTTAAAAATGGCTTTAAAATGGATTTGGAGCATGGAGACGATTATCTCGGGATTGCAAGATAACCAAACAAAACATTTAGTGGATTTCTACTTATTTTATTAAATATCATCTCCACCAAACAGGACAAGCTTGCATCTGTTATAGTTTTGGAGAAAAATGTGTTCATTTCATGTATGCGCGAAATGCCTTAAAAATGGCTTTAAAATGGATTTGGAGCATGGAGACGATTATCTCGGGATTGCAAGATAACCAAACAAAACTTTTAGTGGATTTCTACTTATTTTATTAAATATCATCTCCACCAAACAGGACAAGCTTGCATGTGTTATAGTTTTGGAGAAAAATGTGTTCATTTCATGTATGCGCAAAATGCCTTTGAAATGGCTTTAAAATGGATTTGGAGCATGGAGACGATTATCTCAGGATGGCAATATAAACAAACGAAACTTTTAGTAGATTTCTACTTATTTTATTACATATTATCTCCACCAAACAGGACAAGCTTGCATCTGTTATAGTTTTGGAGAAAAATGTGTTCATTTCATGTATGCGCGAAATGCCTTAAAAATGGCTTTAAAATGGATTTGGAGCATGGAGACGATTATCTCGGGATTGCAAGATAACCAAACAAAACGTTTAGTGGATTTCTACTTATTTTATTAAATATCATCTCCACCAAACAGGACAAGCTTGCATCTGTTATAGTTTTGGAGAAAAATGTGTTCATTTCATGTATGCGCGAAATGCCTTAAAAATGGCTTTAAAATGGATTTAGAGCATGGAGACGATTATCTCGGGATTGCAATATAACCAAACAAAACTTTTAGTGGATTTCTACTTATTTTATTAAATATCATCTCCACCAAACAGGACAAGCTTGCATGTGTTATAGTTTTGGAGAAAAATGTGTTCATTTCATGTATGCGCAAAATGCCTTTGAAATGGCTTTAAAATGGATTTGGAGCATGGAGACGATTATCTCAGGATGGCAATATAAACAAACGAAACTTTTAGTAGATTTCTACTTATTTTATTAAATATTATCTCCACCAAACAGGACAAGCTTGCATCTGTTATAGTTTTGGAGAAAAATGTGTTCATTTCATGTATGCGCGAAATGCCTTAAAAATGGCTTTAAAATGGATTTGGAGCATGAAGACGATTATCTCGGGATTGCAAGATAACTAAACAAAACTTTTAGTGGATTTCTACTTATTTTATTAAATATCATCTCCACCAAACAGGACAAGCTTGCATCTGTTATAGTTTTGGAGAAAAATGTGTTCATTTCATGTATGCGCGAAATGCCTTAAAAATGGCTTTAAAATGGATTTGGAGCATGGAGACGATTATCTCGGGATTGCAAGATAACCAAACAAAACTTTTAGTGGATTTCTACTTATTTTATTAAATATCATCTCCACCAAACAGGACAAGCTTGCATCTGTTATAGTTTTGGAGAAAAATGTGTTCATTTCATGTATGCGCGAAATGCCTTAAAAATGGCTTTAAAATGGATTTGGAGCATGGAGACGATTGTCTCGGGATTGCAATATAACCAAACAAAACTTTTAGTGGATTTCTACTTATTTTATTAAATATCATCTCCACCAAACAGGACAAGCTTGCATCTGTTATAGTTTTGGAGAAAAATGTGTTCATTTCATGTATGCGCGAAATGCCTTAAAAATGGCTTTAAAATGGATTTGGAGCATGGAGACGATTATCTCGGGATTGCAAGATAACCAAACAAAACTTTTAGTGGATTTCTACTTATTTTATTAAATATCATCTCCACCAAACAGGACAAGCTTGCATCTGTTATAGTTTTGGAGAAAAATGTGTTCATTTCATGTATGCGCGAAATGCCTTAAAAATGGCTTTAAAATGGATTTGGAGCATGGAGACGATTATCTCGGGATTGCAAGATAACCAAACAAAACTTTTAGTGGATTTCTACTTATTTTATTAAATATCATCTCCACCAAACAAGACAAGCTTGCATATGTTATAGTTTTGGAGAAAAATGTGTTCATTTCATGTATGCGCGAAATGCCTTAAAAATGACTGTAAAATGGATTTGGAGCATGGAGACGATTATCTCGGGATTGCAAGATAACCAAACAAAACTTTTAGTGGATTTCTACTTATTTTATTAAATATCATCTCCACCAAACAGGACAAGCTTGCATCTGTTATAGTTTTGGAGAAAAATGTGTTCATTTCATGTATGCGCGAAATGCCTTAAAAATGGCTTTAAAATGGATTTGGAGCATGGAGACGATTATCTCGGGATTGCAAGATAACCAAACAAAACTTTTAGTGGATTTCTACTTATTTTATTAAATATCATCTCCACCAAACAGGACAAGCTTGCATCTGTTATAGTTTTGGAGAAAAATGTGTTCATTTCATGTATGCGCGAAATGCCTTAAAAATGGCTTTAAAATGGATTTGGAGCATGGAGACGATTATCTCGGGATTGCAAGATAACCAAACAAAACTTTTAGTGGATTTCTACTTATTTTATTAAATATCATCTCCACCAAACAGGACAAGCTTGCATGTGTTATAGTTTTGGAGAAAAATGTGTTCATTTCATGTATGCGCAAAATGCCTTTGAAATGGCTTTAAAATGGATTTGGAGCATGGAGACGATTATCTCAGGATGGCAATATAAACAAACAAAACTTTTAGTAGATTTCTACTTATTTTATTAAATATTATCTCCACCAAACAGGACAAGCTTGCATCTGTTATAGTTTTGGAGAAAAATGTGTTCATTTCATGTATGCGCGAAATGCCTTAAAAATGGCTTTAAAATGGATTTGGAGCATGGAGACGATTATCTCGGGATTGCAAGATAACCAAACAAAACCTTTAGTGGATTTCTACTTATTTTATTAAATATCATCTCCACCAAACAGGACAAGCTTGCATGTGTTATAGTTTTGGAGAAAAATGTGTTCATTTCATGTATGCGCAAAATGCCTTTGAAATGGCTTTAAAATGGATTTGGAGCATGGAGACGATTATCTCGGGATTGCAAGATAACCAAACAAAACTTTTAGTGGATTTCTACTTATTTTATTAAATATCATCTCCACCAAACAGGACAAGCTTGCATCTGTTATAGTTTTGGAGAAAAATGTGTTCATTTCATGTATGCGCGAAATGCCTTAAAAATGACTGTAAAATGGATTTGGAGCATGGAGACGATTATCTCGGGATTGCAAGATAACCAAACAAAACTTTTAGTGGATTTCTACTTATTTTATTAAATATCATCTCCACCAAACAGGACAAGCTTGCATCTGTTATAGTTTTGGAGAAAAATGTGTTCATTTCATGTATGCGCGAAATGCCTTAAAAATGGCTTTAAAATGGATTTGGAGCATGGAGACGATTATCTCGGGATTGCAAGATAACCAAACAAAACTTTTAGTGGATTTCTACTTATTTTATTAAATATCATCTCCACCAAACAGGACAAGCTTGCATCTGTTATAGTTTTGGAGAAAAATGTGTTCATTTCATGTATGCGCGAAATGCCTTAAAAATGGCTTTAAAATGGATTTGGAGCATGGAGACGATTATCTCGGGATTGCAAGATAACCAAACAAAACTTTTAGTGGATTTCTACTTATTTTATTAAATATCATCTCCACCAAACAGGACAAGCTTGCATGTGTTATAGTTTTGGAGAAAAATGTGTTCATTTCATGTATGCGCAAAATGCCTTTGAAATGGCTTTAAAATGGATTTGGAGCATGGAGACGATTATCTCAGGATGGCAATATAAACAAACGAAACTTTTAGTAGATTTCTACTTATTTTATTAAATATTATCTCCACCAAACAGGACAAGCTTGCATCTGTTATAGTTTTGGAGAAAAATGTGTTCATTTCATGTATGCGCGAAATGCCTTAAAAATGGCTTTAAAATGGATTTGGAGCATGGAGACGATTATCTCGGGATTGCAAGATAACCAAACAAAACTTTTAGTGGATTTCTACTTATTTTATTAAATATCATCTCCACCAAACAGGACAAGCTTGCATCTGTTATAGTTTTGGAGAAAAATGTGTTCATTTCATGTATGCGCGAAATGCCTTAAAAATGGCTTTAAAATGGATTTGGAGCATGGAGACGATTATCTCGGGATTGCAAGATAACCAAACAAAACTTTTAGTGGATTTCTACTTATTTTATTAAATATCATCTCCACCAAACAGGACAAGCTTGCATCTGTTATAGTTTTGGAGAAAAATGTGTTCATTTCATGTATGCGCGAAATGCCTTAAAAATGGCTTTAAAATGGATTTGGAGCATGGAGACGATTATCTCGGGATTGCAAGATAACCAAACAAAACTTTTAGTGGATTTCTACTTATTTTATTAAATATCATCTCCACCAAACAGGACAAGCTTGCATCTGTTATAGTTTTGGAGAAAAATGTGTTCATTTCATGTATGCGCGAAATGCCTTAAAAATGGCTTTAAAATGGATTTGGAGCATGGAGACGATTATCTCGGGATTGCAATATAACCAAACAAAACTTTTAGTGGATTTCTACTTATTTTATTAAATATCATCTCCACCAAACAGGACAAGCTTGCATCTGTTATAGTTTTGGAGAAAAATGTGTTCATTTCATGTATGCGCGAAATGCCTTAAAAATGGCTTTAAAATGGATTTGGAGCATGGAGACGATTATCTCGGGATTGCAAGATAACCAAACAAAACTTTTAGTGGATTTCTACTTATTTTATTAAATATCATCTCCACCAAACAGGACAAGCTTGCATCTGTTATAGTTTTGGAGAAAAATGTGTTCATTTCATGTATGCGCGAAATGCCTTAAAAATGGCTTTAAAATGGATTTGGAGCATGGAGACGATTATCTCGGGATTGCAAGATAACCAAACAAAACTTTTAGTGGATTTCTACTTATTTTATTAAATATCATCTCCACCAAACAGGACAAGCTTGCATCTGTTATAGTTTTGGAGAAAAATGTGTTCATTTCATGTATGCGCGAAATGCCTTAAAAATGGCTTTAAAATGGATTTGGAGCATGGAGACGATTATCTCGGGATTGCAATATAACCAAACAAAACTTTTAGTGGATTTCTACTTATTTTATTAAATATCATCTCCACCAAACAGGACAAGCTTGCATCTGTTATAGTTTTGGAGAAAAATGTGTTCATTTCATGTATGCGCGAAATGCCTTAAAAATGGCTTTAAAATGGATTTGGAGCATGGAGACGATTATCTCGGGATTGCAAGATAACCAAACAAAACTTTTAGTGGATTTCTACTTATTTTATTAAATATCATCTCCACCAAACAGGACAAGCTTGCATCTGTTATAGTTTTGGAGAAAAATGTGTTCATTTCATGTATGCGCGAAATGCCTTAAAAATGGCTTTAAAATGGATTTGGAGCATGGAGACGATTATCTCGGGATTGCAAGATAACCAAACAAAACTTTTAGTGGATTTCTACTTATTTTATTAAATATCATCTCCACCAAACAGGACAAGCTTGCATCTGTTATAGTTTTGGAGAAAAATGTGTTCATTTCATGTATGCGCGAAATGCCTTAAAAATGGCTTTAAAATGGATTTGGAGCATGGAGACGATTATCTCGGGATTGCAATATAACCAAACAAAACTTTTAGTGGATTTCTACTTATTTTATTAAATATCATCTCCACCAAACAGGACAAGCTTGCATCTGTTATAGTTTTGGAGAAAAATGTGTTCATTTCATGTATGCGCGAAATGCCTTAAAAATGGCTTTAAAATGGATTTGGAGCATGGAGACGATTATCTCGGGATTGCAAGATAACCAAACAAAACTTTTAGTGGATTTCTACTTATTTTATTAAATATCATCTCCACCAAACAGGACAAGCTTGCATCTGTTATAGTTTTGGAGAAAAATGTGTTCATTTCATGTATGCGCGAAATGCCTTAAAAATGGCTTTAAAATGGATTTGGAGCATGGAGACGATTATCTCGGGATTGCAAGATAACCAAACAAAACTTTTAGTGGATTTCTACTTATTTTATTAAATATCATCTCCACCAAACAGGACAAGCTTGCATCTGTTATAGTTTTGGAGAAAAATGTGTTCATTTCATGTATGCGCGAAATGCCTTAAAAATGGCTTTAAAATGGATTTGGAGCATGGAGACGATTATCTCGGGATTGCAAGATAACCAAACAAAACTTTTAGTGGATTTCTACTTAATTTATTAAATATCATCTCCACCAAACAGGACAAGCTTGCATCTGTTATAGTTTTGGAGAAAAATGTGTTCATTTCATGTATGCGCGAAATGCCTTAAAAATGGCTTTAAAATGGATTTGGAGCATGGAGACGATTATCTCGGGATTGCAAGATAACCAAACAAAACTTTTAGTGGATTTCTACTTATTTTATTAAATATCATCTCCACCAAACAGGACAAGCTTGCATCTGTTATAGTTTTGGAGAAAAATGTGTTCATTTCATGTATGCGCGAAATGCCTTAAAAATGGCTTTAAAATGGATTTGGAGCATGGAGACGATTATCTCGGGATTGCAAGATAACCAAACAAAACTTTTAGTGGATTTCTACTTATTTTATTAAATATCATCTCCACCAAACAGGACAAGCTTGCATCTGTTATAGTTTTGGAGAAAAATGTGTTCATTTCATGTATGCGCGAAATGCCTTAAAAATGGCTTTAAAATGGATTTGGAGCATGGAGACGATTATCTCGGGATTGCAAGATAACCAAACAAAACTTTTAGTGGATTTCTACTTATTTTATTAAATATCATCTCCACCAAACAGGACAAGCTTGCATCTGTTATAGTTTTGGAGAAAAATGTGTTCATTTCATGTATGCGCGAAATGCCTTAAAAATGGCTTTAAAATGGATTTGGAGCATGGAGACGATTATCTCGGGATTGCAAGATAACCAAACAAAACTTTTAGTGGATTTCTACTTATTTTATTAAATATCATCTCCACCAAACAGGACAAGCTTGCATCTGTTATAGTTTTGGAGAAAAATGTGTTCATTTCATGTATGCGCGAAATGCCTTAAAAATGGCTTTAAAATGGATTTGGAGCATGGAGACGATTATCTCGGGATTGCAATATAACCAAACAAAACTTTTAGTGGATTTCTACTTATTTTATTAAATATCATCTCCACCAAACAGGACAAGCTTGCATCTGTTATAGTTTTGGAGAAAAATGTGTTCATTTCATGTATGCGCGAAATGCCTTAAAAATGGCTTTAAAATGGATTTGGAGCATGGAGACGATTATCTCGGGATTGCAAGATAACCAAACAAAACTTTTAGTGGATTTCTACTTAATTTATTAAATATCATCTCCACCAAACAGGACAAGCTTGCATCTGTTATAGTTTTGGAGAAAAATGTGTTCATTTCATGTATGCGCGAAATGCCTTAAAAATGGCTTTAAAATGGATTTGGAGCATGGAGACGATTATCTCGGGATTGCAAGATAACCAAACAAAACTTTTAGTGGATTTCTACTTATTTTATTAAATATCATCTCCACCAAACAGGACAAGCTTGCATCTGTTATAGTTTTGGAGAAAAATGTGTTCATTTCATGTATGCGCGAAATGCCTTAAAAATGGCTTTAAAATGGATTTGGAGCATGGAGACGATTATCTCGGGATTGCAAGATAACCAAACAAAACTTTTAGTGGATTTCTACTTATTTTATTAAATATCATCTCCACCAAACAGGACAAGCTTGCATCTGTTATAGTTTTGGAGAAAAATGTGTTCATTTCATGTATGCGCGAAATGCCTTAAAAATGGCTTTAAAATGGATTTGGAGCATGGAGACGATTATCTCGGGATTGCAATATAACCAAACAAAACTTTTAGTGGATTTCTACTTATTTTATTAAATATCATCTCCACCAAACAGGACAAGCTTGCATGTGTTATAGTTTTGGAGAAAAATGTGTTCATTTCATGTATGCGCAAAATGCCTTTGAAATGGCTTTAAAATGGATTTGGAGCATGGAGACGATTATCTCGGGATTGCAAGATAACCAAACAAAACTTTTAGTGGATTTCTACTTATTTTATTAAATATCATCTCCACCAAACAGGACAAGCTTGCATCTGTTATAGTTTTGGAGAAAAATGTGTTCATTTCATGTATGCGCGAAATGCCTTAAAAATGGCTTTAAAATGGATTTGGAGCATGGAGACGATTATCTCGGGATTGCAAGATAACCAAACAAAACTTTTAGTGGATTTCTACTTATTTTATTAAATATCATCTCCACCAAACAGGACAAGCTTGCATCTGTTATAGTTTTGGAGAAAAATGTGTTCATTTCATGTATGCGCGAAATGCCTTAAAAATGGCTTTAAAATGGATTTGGAGCATGGAGACGATTATCTCGGGATTGCAAGATAACCAAACAAAACTTTTAGTGGATTTCTACTTATTTTATTAAATATCATCTCCACCAAACAGGACAAGCTTGCATCTGTTATAGTTTTGGATAAAAATGTGTTCATTTCATGTATGCGCGAAATGCCTTAAAAATGGCTTTAAAATGGATTTGGAGCATGGAGACGATTATCTCGGGATTGCAAGATAACCAAACAAAACTTTTAGTGGATTTCTACTTATTTTATTAAATATCATCTCCACCAAACAGGACAAGCTTGCATCTGTTATAGTTTTGGAGAAAAATGTGTTCATTTCATGTATGCGCGAAATGCCTTAAAAATGGCTTTAAAATGGATTTGGAGCATGGAGACGATTATCTCGGGATTGCAAGATAACCAAACAAAACTTTTAGTGGATTTCTACTTATTTTATTAAATATCATCTCCACCAAACAGGACAAGCTTGCATCTGTTATAGTTTTGGAGAAAAATGTGTTCATTTCATGTATGCGCGAAATGCCTTAAAAATGGCTTTAAAATGGATTTGGAGCATGGAGACGATTATCTCGGGATTGCAATATAACCAAACAAAACTTTTAGTGGATTTCTACTTATTTTATTAAATATCATCTCCACCAAACAGGACAAGCTTGCATGTGTTATAGTTTTGGAGAAAAATGTGTTCATTTCATGTATGCGCAAAATGCCTTTGAAATGGCTTTAAAATGGATTTGGAGCATGGAGACGATTATCTCGGGATTGCAAGATAACCAAACAAAACTTTTAGTGGATTTCTACTTATTTTATTAAATATCATCTCCACCAAACAGGACAAGCTTGCATCTGTTATAGTTTTGGAGAAAAATGTGTTCATTTCATGTATGCGCGAAATGCCTTAAAAATGGCTTTAAAATGGATTTGGAGCATGGAGACGATTATCTCGGGATTGCAAGATAACCAAACAAAACTTTTAGTGGATTTCTACTTATTTTATTAAATATCATCTCCACCAAACAGGACAAGCTTGCATCTGTTATAGTTTTGGAGAAAAATGTGTTCATTTCATGTATGCGCGAAATGCCTTAAAAATGGCTTTAAAATGGATTTGGAGCATGGAGACGATTATCTCGGGATTGCAAGATAACCAAACAAAACTTTTAGTGGATTTCTACTTATTTTATTAAATATCATCTCCACCAAACAGGACAAGCTTGCATCTGTTATAGTTTTGGAGAAAAATGTGTTCATTTCATGTATGCGCGAAATGCCTTAAAAATGGCTTTAAAATGGATTTGGAGCATGGAGACGATTATCTCGGGATTGCAAGATAACCAAACAAAACTTTTAGTGGATTTCTACTTATTTTATTAAATATCATCTCCACCAAACAGGACAAGCTTGCATCTGTTATATTTTTGGAGAAAAATGTGTTCATTTCATGTATGCGCGAAATGCCTTAAAAATGGCTTTAAAATGGATTTGGAGCATGGAGACGATTATCTCGGGATTGCAAGATAACCAAACAAAACTTTTAGTGGATTTCTACTTATTTTATTAAATATCATCTCCACCAAACAGGACAAGCTTGCATCTGTTATAGTTTTGGAGAAAAATGTGTTCATTTCATGTATGCGCGAAATGCCTTAAAAATGGCTTTAAAATGGATTTGGAGCATGGAGACGATTATCTCGGGATTGCAAGATAACCAAACAAAACTTTTAGTGGATTTCTACTTATTTTATTAAATATCATCTCCACCAAACAGGACAAGCTTGCATCTGTTATAGTTTTGGAGAAAAATGTGTTCATTTCATGTATGCGCGAAATGCCTTAAAAATGGCTTTAAAATGGATTTGGAGCATGGAGACGATTATCTCGGGATTGCAAGATAACCAAACAAAACTTTTAGTGGATTTCTACTTATTTTATTAAATATCATCTCCACCAAACAGGACAAGCTTGCATCTGTTATAGTTTTGGAGAAAAATGTGTTCATTTCATGTATGCGCGAAATGCCTTAAAAATGGCTTTAAAATGGATTTGGAGCATGGAGACGATTATCTCGGGATTGCAAGATAACCAAACAAAACTTTTAGTGGATTTCTACTTATTTTATTAAATATCATCTCCACCAAACAGGACAAGCTTGCATCTGTTATAGTTTTGGAGAAAAATGTGTTCATTTCATGTATGCGCGAAATGCTTTAAAAATGGCTTTAAAATGGATTTGGAGCATGGAGACGATTATCTCGGGATTGCAAGATAACCAAACAAAACTTTTAGTGGATTTCTACTTATTTTATTAAATATCATCTCCACCAAACAGGACAAGCTTGCATCTGTTATAGTTTTGGAGAAAAATGTGTTCATTTCATGTATGCGCGAAATGCCTTAAAAATGGCTTTAAAATGGATTTGGAGCATGGAGACGATTATCTCGGGATTGCAAGATAACCAAACAAAACTTTTAGTGGATTTCTACTTATTTTATTAAATATCATCTCCACCAAACAGGACAAGCTTGCATCTGTTATAGTTTTGGAGAAAAATGTGTTCATTTCATGTATGCGCGAAATGCCTTAAAAATGGCTTTAAAATGGATTTGGAGCATGGAGACGATTATCTCGGGATTGCAAGATAACCAAACAAAACTTTTAGTGGATTTCTACTTATTTTATTAAATATCATCTCCACCAAACAGGACAAGCTTGCATGTGTTATAGTTTTGGAGAAAAATGTGTTCATTTCATGTATGCGCAAAATGCCTTAAAAATGGCTTTAAAATGGATTTGGAGCATGGAGACGATTATCTCAGGATGGCAATATAAACAAACGAAACTTTTAGTAGATTTCTACTTATTTTATTAAATATTATCTCCACCAAACAGGACAAGCTTGCATCTGTTATAGTTTTGGAGAAAAATGTGTTCATTTCATGTATGCGCGAAATGCCTTAAAAATGGCTTTAAAATGGATTTGGAGCATGGAGACGATTATCTCGGGATTGCAAGATAACCAAACAAAACTTTTAGTGGATTTCTACTTATTTTATTAAATATCATCTCCACCAAACAGGACAAGCTTGCATCTGTTATAGTTTTGGAGAAAAATGTGTTCATTTCATGTATGCGCGAAATGCCTTAAAAATGGCTTTAAAATGGATTTGGAGCATGGAGACGATTATCTCGGGATTGCAAGATAACCAAACAAAACTTTTAGTGGATTTCTACTTATTTTATTAAATATCATCTCCACCAAACAGGACAAGCTTGCATCTGTTATAGTTTTGGAGAAAAATGTGTTCATTTCATGTATGCGCGAAATGCCTTAAAAATGGCTTTAAAATGGATTTGGAGCATGGAGACGATTATCTCGGGATTGCAAGATAACCAAACAAAACTTTTAGTGGATTTCTACTTATTTTATTAAATATCATCTCCACCAAACAGGACAAGCTTGCATGTGTTATAGTTTTGGAGAAAAATGTGTTCATTTCATGTATGCGCGAAATGCCTTAAAAATGGCTTTAAAATGGATTTGGAGCATGGAGACGATTATCTCGGGATTGCAAGATAACCAAACAAAACTTTTAGTGGATTTCTACTTATTTTATTAAATATCATCTCCACCAAACAGGACAAGCTTGCATGTGTTATAGTTTTGGAGAAAAATGTGTTCATTTCATGTATGCGCAAAATGCCTTAAAAATGGCTTTAAAATGGATTTGGAGCATGGAGACGATTATCTCAGGATGGCAATATAAACAAACGAAACTTTTAGTAGATTTCTACTTATTTTATTAAATATTATCTCCACCAAACAGGACAAGCTTGCATCTGTTATAGTTTTGGAGAAAATGTGTTCATTTCATGTATGCGCGAAATGCCTTAAAAATGGCTTTAAAATGGATTTGGAGCATGGAGACGATTATCTCGGGATTGCAAGATAACCAAACAAAACTTTTAGTGGATTTCTACTTATTTTATTAAATATCATCTCCACCAAACAGGACAAGCTTGCATCTGTTATAGTTTTGGAGAAAAATGTGTTCATTTCATGTATGCGCGAAATGCCTTAAAAATGGCTTTAAAATGGATTTGGAGCATGGAGACGATTATCTCGGGATTGCAAGATAACCAAACAAAACTTTTAGTGGATTTCTACTTATTTTATTAAATATCATCTCCACCAAACAGGACAAGCTTGCATGTGTTATAGTTTTGGAGAAAAATGTGTTCATTTCATGTATGCGCAAAATGCCTTAAAAATGGCTTTAAAATGGATTTGGAGCATGGAGACGATTATCTCAGGATGGCAATATAAACAAACGAAACTTTTAGTAGATTTCTACTTATTTTATTAAATATTATCTCCACCAAACAGGACAAGCTTGCATCTGTTATAGTTTTGGAGAAAAATGTGTTCATTTCATGTATGCGCAAAATGCCTTAAAAATGGCTTTAAAATGGATTTGGAGCATGGAGACGATTATCTCAGGATGGCAATATAAACAAACGAAACTTTTAGTAGATTTCTACTTATTTTATTAAATATTATCTCCACCAAACAGGACAAGCTTGCATCTGTTATAGTTTTGGAGAAAATGTGTTCATTTCATGTATGCGCGAAATGCCTTAAAAATGGCTTTAAAATGGATTTGGAGCATGGAGACGATTATCTCGGGATTGCAAGATAACCAAACAAAACTTTTAGTGGATTTCTACTTATTTTATTAAATATCATCTCCACCAAACAGGACAAGCTTGCATGTGTTATAGTTTTGGAGAAAAATGTGTTCATTTCATGTATGCGCAAAATGCCTTAAAAATGGCTTTTAAAATGGATTTGGAGCATGGAGACGATTATCTCAGGATGGCAATATAAACAAACGAAACTTTTAGTAGATTTCTACTTATTTTATTAAATATTATCTCCACCAAACAGGACAAGCTTGCATCTGTTATAGTTTTGGAGAAAAATGTGTTCATTTCAATGTATGCGCGAAATGCCCTTAAAAATGGCTTTAAAATGGATTTGGAGCATGGAGACGATTATCTCAGGATGGCAATATAAACAAACGAAACTTTTAGTAGATTTCTACTTATTTTATTAAATATTATCTCCACCAAACAGGACAAGCTTGCATCTGTTATAGTTTTGGAGAAAATGTGTTCATTTCATGTATGCGCGAAATGCCTTAAAAATGGCTTTAAAATGGATTTGGAGCATGGAGACGATTATCTCGGGATTGCAAGATAACCAAACAAAACTT
>NW_027443106.1:0-59180 GCF_048569485.1 Anomaloglossus baeobatrachus
GGCTGCTGAGTGGCGCCTATGCCGGCTGCTGTTTGGCCGCCTATGCCGGCTGCTGGGTGGCCGCCTATGCTGGCTGCTGTTTGGCCGCCTATGTCGGCTGCTGGGCGGCCGCCTATGCCGGCTGCTGGGCGGCCGCCCATGCCGGCTGCTGAGCGGCCGCCTATGCCGGCTGCTGGATAGCCGGCTATGTCGGCTGCTGGGTGGCCGCCTATGCCTGCTGCTGAGTGGCCGCCTATGCTGGCTGCTTTTTGGCCGCCTGTCGGCTGCTGAGCGGCTGCCTATGCTGGCATCTGGGTGGCCGGCTATTTCGGCTGCTGGGTGGCCGCCTATGCCGGCTGCTGTTTGGCCGCCTATGTCGGCTGCTGTTTGGCCGCCTATGTCGGCTGCTGAGTGGCGCCTATGCCGGCTGCTGTTTGGCCGCCTATGCCGGCTGCTGGGTGGCCGCCTATGCCGGCTGCTGAGCGGCCGCCTATGCCGGCTGCTGAGTGGCCGCCTATGCCGGCTGCTGAGTTGCCGCCTATGCCGGCTGCTGTTTGACCTCCTGTCGGCTGCTGAGCGGCAGCCTATGCCGGCTGCTGGGTGGCCGCCTATGCCGGCAGCTGTTTGGCCGCCTCTGTCGGCTGCTGAGTGGCCGCCTATGCCTGCTGATGGGTGGCCGCCTATGCCGGCTGCTGGGTGGCCGCCTATGCCGGCCGCTGGGTGGCCGCCTATGCCGGCCGCTGAGTGGCCGCTTATGCCGGCCGCTGGGTGGCCGCCTATGCCGGCAGCTGCATTGCCGCCTATGCCGGCTGCTGTTTGGCCGCCTATGCAGGCTGCTGGGTGGCCGCCTATGCCGGCTGCTGAGCTGCCGCCTATGCCGGCTGCTGAGCGGCCACCTATGCCGGCTGCTGAGTGGCCTCCTATGCCGGCTGCTGTTTGGCCGCCTGTCGGCTGCTGAGCGGCAGCCTATGCCGGCTGCTGGGTGGCCGCCTATGCCGGCAGCTGTTTGGCCGCCTATGTCGGCTGCTGAGTGGCCGCCTATGCCGGCTGATGGGTGGCCGCCTATGCCGGCTGATGGGTGGCCGCCTATGCCGGCTGCTGTTTGGCCGCCTATGCCGGCTGCTGGGTGGCCGCCTATGCCGGCTGCTGAGTGGTTGCTTATGCCGGCTGCTGGGTGGCCGGCTATGTCGGCAGCTGGGTGGCCGCCTATGTCGGCTGCTGAGTGGCCGCCTATGCCGGCTGCTTTTTGGCCGCCTGTCGGCTGCTGAGCGGCTGCTTATGCCGGCTGCTGGGTGGCCGGCTATGTTGGCTGCTGGGTGGCCGCCTATGCCGGCTGCTGAGTGGCCGGCTATGCCGGCTGCTGGGTGGCCGGCTATGTCGGCTGCTGTTTGGCCGCCTGTCGGCTGCTGAGCGGCAGCCTATGCCGGCTGCTGGGTGGCCGGCTATGTCGGCTGCTGGGTGGCCGCCTATGCCGGCTGCTGAGTGGCCGCCTATGCCAGCAGCTGCTTGGCCGTCTGTCGGCTGCTTATCGGCAGCGTATGCCGGCTGCTGGGTGGCCGCCTATGCCGGCAGCTGTTGGCCGCCTATGTCGGCTGCTGAGTGGCCGCCTATGCCGGCTGCTGGGTGGCCGCCTATGCCGGCTGCTGCGTGGCCGCCTATGCCGGCTGCTTTTTGGCCGCCTGTCGGCTGCTGAGAGGCTGCCTATGCCGGCTGCTGGGTGGCCGGCTATGTCGGCTGCTGGGTGGCCGCCTATGCCGGCTGCTGTTTGGCCGCCTATGCCGGCTGCTGGGCGGCCGTCTATGCCGGCTGCTGTTTGGCCGCCTATGCCGGCTGCTGTTTTGTCGCCTATGCCGGGTGCTGGGCGGCTGCCTATGCCGGCTGCTGGGCGGCCGCCTATGCCGGCTGCTGGGTGGCCGCCTATGCCGGGCAGCTGTTTGGCGGCCTATGCCGGGTGCTGGGCGGCCGCCTATGCCGGCTGCTGAGCGGCCGCCTATGCCGGCTGCTAAGTTGCCGCCTATGCCGGCTGCTGTTTGGCTTCCTGTCGGCTGCTGAGCGGCAGCCTATGCCGGCTGCTGGGTGGCCGCCTATGCCGGCAGCTGTTTGGCCGCCTATGTCGGCTGCTGATTGGCCGCCTATGCCGGCTGATGGGTGGCCGCCTATGCCGGCTGCTGTTTGGCCGCCTATGCCGGCTGCTGGGTGGCCGCCTATGCCGGCTGCTGAGTGGCCGCTTATGCCGGCCGCTGGGTGGCCGCCTATGCCGGCAGCTGCGTGGCCGCCTATGCCGGCTGCTGTTTGGCCGCCTATGCCGGCTGCTGTTTGGCCGCCTATGCCGGCTGCTAGGTGGCCGCCTATGCCGGCTGCTGAGTGGCCTCCTATGCCGGCTGCTGTTTGGCCGCCTATGTCGGCTGCTGAGTGGAAGCCTATGCCGGCTGCTGAGTGGCAGCCTATGCCGGCTGCTTGGTGGCCGGCTATGTCTGCTGCTGTTCGGGCCGCCTGTCGGCTGCTGAGCGGCTGCCTATGCCGGCTGCTGGGTGGCCGCCTATGCCGGCTGCTGAGTGGCCGCCTATGCCGGCTGCTGGGTGACCGCCTATGCCAGCTGCTGTTTGGCCGCCTATGTCGGCTGCTAGGTGGCCGCCTATGCCGGCTGCTGGGCGGCCGCCTATGCCGGCTGCTGAGCGACCGCCCATGCCGGCTGCTGAGCGGCCGCCCATGCCGGCTGCTGAGCGGCCGCCTATGCCGGCTGCTGTTTGGCCGCCTATGTTGGCTGCTGAGTGGCCGCCTATGCCGGCTGATGGGTGGCCGCCTATGCCGGCTGCTGTTTGGCCGCCTATGCCGGCCGCTGAGTGGCCGCTTATGCCGGCCGCTGGGTGGCCGCCTATGCCGGCAGCTGCGTGGCCGCCTATGCCGGCTGCTGTTTGGCCGCCTATGCCGGCTGCAGGGCGGCCGCCAATGCCGGCTGGTGGGTGGCCGGCTATGTCGGCTGCTGTTTGGCCGCCTATGCCGGCAGCTGGGTGGCCGCCTATGCCGGCTGCTGTTTGGCCGCCTATGCCGGCAGCTGGGTGGCCGCCTATGCCGGCTGCTGTTTGGCCGCCTATGTCGGCTGCTGAGTGGCGCCTATGCCGGCTGCTGTTTGGCCGCCTATGCCGGCTGCTGGGTGGCCGCCTATGCCGGCTGCTGTTTGGCCGCCTATGTCGGCTGCTGGGCGGCCGCCTATGCCGGCTGCTGGGCGGCCGCCCATGCCGGCTGCTGAGCGGCCGCCCATGCCGGCTGCTGAGCGGCCGCCTATGCCGGCTGCTGGATAGCCGGCTATGTCGGCTGCTGGGTGGCCGCCTATGCCTGCTGCTGAGTGGCCGCCTATGCCGGCTGCTTTTTGGCCGCCTGTCGGCTGCTGAGCGGCTGCCTATGCTGGCATCTGGGTGGCCGGCTATTTCGGCTGCTGGGTGGCCGCCTATGCCGGCTGCTGTTTGGCCGCCTATGTCGGCTGCTGTTTGGCCGCCTATGTCGGCTGCTGAGTGGCGCCTATGCCGGCTGCTGTTTGGCCGCCTATGCCGGCTGCTGGGTGGCCGCCTATGCCGGCTGCTGAGCGGCCGCCTATGCCGGCTGCTGAGTGGCCGCCTATGCCGGCTGCTGAGTTGCCGCCTATGCCGGCTGCTGTTTGGCCTCCTGTCGGCTGCTGAGCGGCAGCCTATGCCGGCTGCTGGGTGGCCGCCTATGCCGGCAGCTGTTTGGCCGCCTCTGTCGGCTGCTGAGTGGCCGCCTATGCCTGCTGATGGGTGGCCGCCTATGCCGGCTGCTGGGTGGCCGCCTATGCCGGCCGCTGGGTGGCCGCCTATGCCGGCCGCTGAGTGGCCGCTTATGCCGGCCGCTGGGTGGCCGCCTATGCCGGCAGCTGCATGGCCGCCTATGCCGGCTGCTGTTTGGCCGCCTATGTCGGCTGCTGGGTGGCCGCCTATGCCGGCTGCTGAGTGGCCGCCTATGCCGGCTGCTGGGTGGCCGGCTATGTCGGCTGCTGTTTGGCCGCCTGTCGGCTGCTGAGCGGCAGCCTATGCCGGCTGCTGGGTGGCCGGCTATGTCGGCTGCTGGGTGGCCGCCTATGCCGGCTGCTGAGTGGCCGCCTATGCCAGCAGCTGCTTGGCCGTCTGTCGGCTGCTTATCGGCAGCGTATGCCGGCTGCTGGGTGGCCGCCTATGCCGGCAGCTGTTTGGCCGCCTATGTCGGCTGCTGAGTGGCCGCCTATGCCGGCTGCTGGGTGGCCGCCTATGCCGGCTGCTGCGTGGCCGCCTATGCCGGCTGCTTTTTGGCCGCCTGTCGGCTGCTGAGAGGCTGCCTATGCCGGCTGCTGGGTGGCCGGCTATGTCGGCTGCTGGGTGGCCGCCTATGCCGGCTGCTGTTTGGCCGCCTATGCCGGCTGCTGGGCGGCCGTCTATGCCGGCTGCTGTTTGGCCGCCTATGCCGGCTGCTGTTTGGTCGCCTATGCCGGGTGCTGGGCGGCCGCCTATGCCGGCTGCTGGGCGGCCGCCTATGCCGGCTGCTGGGTGGCCGCCTATGCCGGCAGCTGTTTGGCGGCCTATGCCGGGTGCTGGGCGGCCGCCTATGCCGGCTGCTGAGCGGCCGCCTATGCCGGCTGCTAAGTTGCCGCCTATGCCGGCTGCTGTTTGGCTTCCTGTCGGCTGCTGAGCGGCAGCCTATGCCGGCTGCTGGGTGGCCGCCTATGCCAGGCAGCTGTTTGGCCGCCTATGTCGGCTGCTGATTGGCCGCCTATGCCGGCTGATGGGTGGCCGCCTATGCCGGCTGCTGTTTGGCCGCCTATGCCGGCTGCTGGGTGGCCGCCTATGCCGGCTGCTGAGTGGCCGCTTATGCCGGCCGCTGGGTGGCCGCCTATGTCGGCAGCTGCGTGGCCGCCTATGCCGGCTGCTGTTTGGCCGCCTATGCCGGCTGCTGTTTGGCCGCCTATGCCGGCTGCTGTTTGGCCGCCTATGCCGGCTGCTGTTTGGCCGCCTATGCCGGCTGCTGGGTGGCCGCCTATGCCGGCAGCTGCGTGGCCGCCTATGCCGGCAGCTGCGTGGCCGCCTATGCCGGCTGCTGAGTGGCCGCCTATGCCGGCTGCTGTTTGGCCGCCTATGTCGGCTGCTGAGTGGCCGCCTATGCCGGCTGCTGTTTGGACGCCTATGCCGGCTGCTGTTTGGCCGCCTGTCGGCTGCTGAGCGGCAGCCTATGCCGGCTGCTGGGTGGCCGGCTATGTCGGCTGCTGGGTGGCCGCCTATGCCGGCTGCTGAGTGGCCGCCTATGCCGGCTGCTGTTTGGCCGCCTGTCGGCTGCTGAGCGGCAGCCTATGCCGGCTGCTGGGTGGCCGCCTATGCCGGCAGCTGTTTGGCCGCCTATGTCGGCTGCTGGGTGGCCGCCTATGCCGGCTGCTGTGTGGCCGCCTATGCCGGCTGCTGGGCGGCCGCCTATGCCGGCTGCTGTTTGGCCGCCTATGCTGGCTGCTGTTTGGTCGCCTATGCCGGCTGCTGGGCGGCCGCCTATGCCGGCTGCTGGGTGGCCGCCTATGCCGGCAGCTGCGTGGCCGTCTATGCCGGCTGCTTAGTGGCCGCCTATGCCGGCTGCTGTTTGGCCGCCTATGTCGGCTGCTGAGTGGCCGCCTATGTCGGCTGCTGAGTGGCCGCCTATGCCGGCTGCTGTTTGGACGCCTATGCCGGCTGCTGTTTGGCCGCCTGTCGGCTGCTGAGCGGCTGCCTATGCCGGCTGCTGGGTGGCCGGCTATGTCGGCTGCTGGGTGGCCGCCTATGCCGGCTGCTGAGTGGCCGCCTATGCCGGCTGCTGGGTGACCGGCTATGTCGGCTGCTGTTTGGCCGCCTATACCGGCTGCTAGGTGGCCGCCTATGCCGGCTGCTGAGTGGCCTCCTATGCCGGCTGCTGTTTGGCCGCCTATGTCGGCTGCTGAGTGGAAGCCTATGCCGGATGCTGGGTGGCTGGCTATGCCGGCTGCTGTTTGGCCGCCTATGCCAGCAGCTGGGTGGCCGCCTATGCCGGCTGCTGGGTGGCCGGCTATGTCGGCTGCTTGGTGGCCGGCTATGTCGGCTGCTGTTTGGCCGCCTGTCGGCTGCTGAGCGGCTGCCTATGCCGGCTGCTGGGTGACCGCCTATGCCGGCAGCTGGGTGGCCGCCTATGCCGGCTGCTGTTTGGCCGCCTATGTCGGCTGCTGAGTGGCGCCTATGCCGGCTGCTGTTTGGCCGCCTATGCCGGCTGCTGTTTGGCCGCCTATGTCGGCTGCTGTTTGGACGCCTATGCCGGCTGCTGTTTGGCCGCCTGTCGGCTGCTGAGCGGCTGCCTATGCCGGCTGCTGGGTGGCCGGCTATGTCGGCTGCTGGGTGGCCGCCTATGCCGGCTGCTGTTTGGCCGCCTATGTCGGCTGCTGAGTGGCCGCCTATGCCGGCTGCTTTTTGGCCGCCTGTCGGCTGCTGAGCGGCTGCCTATGCCGGCTGCTGGGTGGCCGGCTATGTCGGCTGCTTGGTGGCCGGCTATGTCGGCTGCTGTTTGGCCGCCTGTCGGCTGCTGAGCGGCTGCCTATGCCGGCTGCTGGGTGACCGCCTATGCCGGCAGCTGGGTGGCCGCCTATGCCGGCTGCTGTTTGGCCGCCTATGTCGGCTGCTGAGTGGCGCCTATGCCGGCTGCTGTTTGGCCGCCTATGCCGGCTGCTGGGTGGCCGCCTATGCCGGCTGCTGTTTGGCCGCCTATGTCGGCTGCTGTTTGGACGCCTATGCCGGCTGCTGTTTGGACGCCTGTCGGCTGCTGAGCGGCTGCCTATGCCGGCTGCTGGGTGGCCGGCTATGTCGGCTGCTGGGTGGCCGCCTATGCCGGCTGCTGAGTGGCCGCCTATGCCGGCTGCTGGGTGACCGGCTATGTCGGCTGCTGTTTGGCCGCCTATACCGGCTGCTAGGTGGCCGCCTATGCCGGCTGCTGAGTGGCGCCTATGCCGGCTGCTGTTTGGCCGCCTATGCCGGCTGCTGGGTGGCCGCCTATGCCGGCTGCTGTTTGGCCGCCTATGTCGGCTGCTGTGCGGCCCGCCTATGCCGGCTGCTGGGCGGCCGCCTATGCCGGCTGCTGAGCGACCGCCCATGCCGGCTGCTGAGCGGCCGCCCATGCCGGCTGCTTAGCGGCCGCCTATGCCGGCTGCTGTTTGGCCGCCTATGTCGGCTGCTGAGTGGCCGCCTATGCCGGCTGCTGGGTGGCCGGCTATGTCGGCTGCTGTTTGGCCGCCTATGCCGGCAGCTGGGTGGCCGCCTATGCCGGCTGCTGTTTGGCCGCCTATGCCGGCTGCTGAGTGGCCGCTTATGCCGGCTGCTGTTTGGCCTCCTGTCGGCTGCTGAGCGGCAGCCTATGCCGGCTGCTGGGTGTCCGCCTATGCCGGCAGCTGTTTGGCCGCCTTTGTTGGCTGCTGAGTGGTCGCCTATGCCGGCTGATGGGTGGCCGCCTATGCCGGCTGCTGTTTGGCCGCCTATGCCGGCCGCTGAATGGCCGCTTATGCCGGGCGCTGGGTGGCCGCCTATGCCGGCAGCTGCGTGGCCGCCTATGTCGGCTGCTGTTTGGCCGCCTATGCCGGCAGCTGGGTGGCCGCCTATGCCGGCTGCTGTTTGGCCGCCTATGCCGGCTGCTGGGTGGCCGCCTATGCCGGCTGCTGTTTGGCCGCCTATGTCGGCTGCTGAGTGGCGCCTATGCCGGCTGCTGTTTGGCCGCCTATGTCGGCTGCTGGGCGGCCGCCTATGCCGGCTGCTGGGCGGCCGCCCATGCCGGCTGCTGAGCGGCCGCCCATGCCGGCTGCTGAGCGGCCGCCTATGCCGGCTGCTGGGTAGCCGGCTATGTCGGCTGCTGGGAGGCCACCCATGCCGGCTGCTGAGCGGCCCGCCCATGCCGGCTGCTGAGCGGCCGCCTATGCCGGCTGCTGGGTAGCCGGCTATGTCGGCTGCTGGGTGGCCGCCTATGCCGGCAGCTGCTTGGCCGCCTATGCCGGCTGCTTTTTGGCCGCCTATGCCGGCTGCTGGGCGGCCGCCTATGCCGGCTGCTGTTTGGCCGCCTATGCCGGCTGCTGTTTGGCCGCCTATGCCGGCTGCTGGGTGGCCGCCTATGCCGGCTGCTGTTCGGGCCGCCTGTCGGCTGCTGAGTGGCCTCCTATGCCGGCTGCTGGGTGGCCGGCTATGTCGACTGCTGTTTGGCCGCCTATGCCGGCAGCTGGGTGGCCGCCTATGCCGGCTGCTGAGTGGCCGCCTATGCCGGCTGCTGTTTGGCCGCCTATGCCGGCTGCTGGGTGGCCGCCTATGCCGGCTGCTGTTTGGCCGCCTATGTCGGCTGCTGGGCGGCGGCCTATGCCGGCTGCTGGGCGGCCGCCCATGCCGGCTGCTGAGCGGCCGCCCATGCCGGCTGCTGAGCGGCCGCCTATGCCGGCTGCTGTTTGGCCGCCTGTGTTGGCTGCTGTTTGGACGCCTATGCCGGCTGCTGTTTGGACGCCTGTCGGCTGCTGAGCTGCTGCCTATGCCGGCTGCTGGGTGGCCGGCTATGTCGGCTGCTGGGTGGCCGCCTATGCCGGCTGCTGAGTGGCCGCCTATGCCGGCTGCTGGGTGACCGGCTATGTCGGCTGCTGTTTGGCCGCCTATACCGGCTGCTAGGTGGCCGCCTATGCCGGCTGCTGAGTGGCCTCCTATGCCGGCTGCTGTTTGGCCGCCTATGTCGGCTGCTGAGTGGAAGTTTATGCCGGCTGCTGGGTGGCCGGCTATGCCGGCTGCTTTTTGGCCGCCTATGCCAGCAGCTGGGTGGCCGCCTATGCCGGCTGCTGAGTGGCCGCCTATGCCGGCTGCTGTTTGGCCGCCTATGTCGGCTGCTGAGTGGCCGCCTATGCCGGCTGCTTTTTGGCCGCCTGTCGGCTGCTGAGCGGCTGCCTATGCCGGCTGCTGGGTGGCCGGCTATGTCGGCTGCTTGGTGGCCGCCTATGCCGGCTGCTGAGTGGCAGCCTATGCCGGCTGCTTGGTGGCCGGCTATGTCTGCTGCTGTTCGGCCGCCTGTCGGCTGCTGAGCGGCCGCCTATGCCGGCTGCTGGGTGGCCGCCTATGCCGGCAGCTGGGTGGCCGCCTATGCCGGCTGCTGTTTGGCCGCCTATGTCGGCTGCTGAGTGGCCGCCTATGCCGGCTGCTGGGGGGCCGGCTATGTCGGCTGTTGTTTGGCCGCCTATGCCGGCAGCTGGGTGGCCGTCTATGCCGGCTGCTGTTTGGCCGCCTATGCCGGCTGCTGAGTGGCCGCTTATGCCGGCTGCTGTTTGGCCGCCTATGTCGGCTGCTGGGCGGCCGCCTATGCCGGCTGCTGGGCGGCCGCCCATGCCGGCTGCTGAGCGGCCACCCATGCCGGCTGCTGAGCGGCCGCCCATGCCGGCTGCTGAGCGGCCGCCCATGCCGGCTGCTGGGTGGCCGCCTATGCCGGCAGCTGGGTGGCCGCCTATGCCGGCTGCTGTTTGGCCGCCTATGTCGGCTGCTGAGTGGCCGCCTATGCCGGCTGCTGGGGGGCCGGCTATGTCGGCTGTTGTTTGGCCGCCTATGCCGGCAGCTGGGTGGCCGTCTATGCCGGCTGCTGTTTGGCCGCCTATGCCGGCTGCTGAGTGGCCGCTTATGCCGGCTGCTGTTTGGCCGCCTATGTCGGCTGCTGGGCGGCCGCCTATGCCGGCTGCTGGGCGGCCGCCCATGCCGGCTGCTGAGCGGCCACCCATGCCGGCTGCTGAGCGGCCGCCCATGCCGGCTGCTGAGCGGCCGCCCATGCCGGCTGCTGAGCGGCCGCCTATGTCGGCTGCTGGGTGGCCGCCTATGCCGGCTGCTGTTTGGCCGCCTATGCCGGCTGCTGGGCGGCCGCCTATGCCGGCTGCTGGGCGTCCGCCTATGCCGGCTGCTGTTTGGCCGCCTATGCCGGCTGCTGGGTGGCCGCCTATGCCGGCTGCTGTTTGGCCGCCTATGTCGGCTGCTGAGTGGCGCCTATGCCGGCTGCTGTTTGGCCGCCTATGTCGGCTGCTGGGCGGCCGCCTATGCCGGCTGCTGGGCGGCCGCCCATGCCGGCTGCTGAGCGGCCGCCCATGCCGGCTGCTGAGCGGCCGCCTATGCCGGCTGCTGGGTAGCCGGCTATGTCGGCTGCTGGGAGGCCGCCCATGCCGGCTGCTGAGCGGCCGCCCATGCCGGCTGCTGAGCGGCCGCCTATGCCGGCTGCTGGGTAGCCGGCTATGTCGGCTGCTGGGTGGCCGCCTATGCCGGCAGCTGCGTGGCCGCCTATGCCGGCTGCTGTTTGGCCGCCTATGCCGGCTGCTGTTTGGCCGCCTATGCCGGCTGCTGGGTGGCCGCCTATGCCGGCAGCTGTTCGGCCGCCTGTCGGCTGCTGAGTGGCCTCCTATGCCGGCTGCTGGGTGGCCGGCTATGTCGACTGCTGTTTGGCCGCCTATGCCGGAAGCTGGGTGGCCGCCTATGCCGGCTGCTGAGTGGCCGCCTATGCCGGCTGGTGGGTGGCCGGCTATGCCGGCTGCTGCTTGGCCGCCTAAGCCGGCAGCTGGGTGGCCGCCTATGCCGGCTGCTGAGTGGCCGCCCATGCCGGCTGCTGTTTGGCCGCCCATGCCGGCTGCTGAGCGGCCGCCTATGCCGGCTGCTGTTTGGCCGCCTATGTCGGCTGCTGAGTGGCGCCTATGCCGGCTGCTGTTTGGCCGCCTATGTCGGCTGCTGGGCGGCCGCCTATGCCGGCTGCTGAGCGGCCGCCCATGCCGGCTGCTGAGCGGCCGTCTATGCCGGCTGCTGGGTAGCCGGCTATGTCGGCTGCTGGGAGGCCGCCCATGCCGGCTGCTGAGCGGCCGCCCATGCCGGCTGCTGAGCGGCCGCCTATGCCGGCTGCTGGGTAGCCGGCTATGTCGGCTGCTGGGTGGCCGCCTATGCCGGCAGCTGCGTGGCCGCCTATGCCGGCTGCTGTTTGGCCGCCTATGCCGGCAGCTGTTTGGCCGCCTATGCCGGCTGCTGTTTGGCCGCCTATGCCGGCTGCTGGGTGGCCGCCTATGCCGGCAGCTGTTCGGCCGCCTGTCGGCTGCTGAGTGGCCTCCTATGCCGGCTGCTGGGTGGCCGGCTATGTCGACTGCTGTTTGGCCGCCTATGCCGGCAGCCCGCCTATGCCGGCTGCTGAGTGGCCGCCTATGCCGGCTGGTGGGTGGCCGGCTATGCCGGCTGCTGCTTGGCCGCCTATGCCGGCAGCTGGGTGGCCGCCTATGCCGGCTGCTGAGTGGCCGCCTATGCCGGCTGCTGTTTGGCCGCCCATGCCGGCTGCTGAGCGGCCGCCTATGCCGGCTGCTGTTTGGCCGCCTATGTCGGCTGCTGAGTGGCCGCCTATGCCGGCTGCTGGGTGGCCGCCTATGCCGGCTGCTGTTTGGCCGCCTATGCCGGCTGCTGAGTGGCCGCTTATGCCGGCTGCTGTTTGGCCTCCTGTCGGCTGCTGAGCGGCAGCCTATGCCGGCTGCTGGGTGTCCGCCTATGCCGGCAGCTGTTTGGCCGCCTTTGTCGGCTGCTGAGTGGCCGCCTATGCCGGCTGATGGGTGGCCGCCTATGCCGGCTGCTGTTTGGCCGCCTATGCCGGCCGCTGAGTGGCCGCTTATGCCGTCCGCTGGGTGGCCGCCTATGCCGGCAGCTGCGTGGCCGCCTATGCCGGCTGCTGTTTGGCCGCTAATGCCGGCTGCAGGGCGGCCGCCAATGCCGGCTGGTGGGTGGCCGGCTATGTCGGCTGCTGTTTGGCCGCCTATGCCGGCAGCTGGGTGGCCGCCTATGCCGGCTGCTGTTTGGCCGCCTATGCCGGCAGCTGGGTGGCCGCCTATGCCGGCTGCTGTTTGGCCGCCTATGTCGGCTGCTGAGTGGCGCCTATGCCGGCTGCTTTTTGGCCGCCTATGCCGGCTGCTGGGTGGCCGCCTATGCCGGCTGCTGTTTGGCCGCCTATGTCGGCTGCTGGGCGGCGGCCTATGCCGGCTGCTGGGCGGCCGCCCATGCCGGCTGCTGAGCGGCCGCCCATGCCGGATGCTGAGCGGCCGCCTATGCCGGCTGCTGTTTGGCCGCCTATGTCGGCTGCTGTTTGGACGCCTATGCCGGCTGCTGTTTGGACGCCTGTCGGCTGCTGAGCTGCTGCCTATGCCGGCTGCTGGGTGGCCGGCTATGTCGGCTGCTGGGTGGCCACCTATGCCGGCTGCTGAGTGGCCGCCTATGCCGGCTGCTGGGTGACCGGCTCTGTCGGCTGCTGTTTGGCCGCCTATACCGGCTGCTGAGTGGCCTCCTATGCCGGCTGCTGTTTGGCCGCCTATGTCGGCTGCTGAGTGCAAGCCTATGCCGGCTGCTGGGTGGCCGGCTATGCCGGCTGCTGTTTCGCCGCCTATGCCAGCAGCTGGCTGGCCGCCTATGCCGGCTGCTGAGTGGCCGCCTATGCCGGCTGCTGTTTGGCCGCCTATGTCGGCTGCTGAGTGGCCGCCTATGCCGGCTGCTTTTTGGCCGCCTGTCGGCTGCTGAGCGGCTGCCTATGCCGGCTGCTGGGTGGCCGGCTATGTCGGCTGCTTGGTGGCCGCCTATGCCGGCTGCTGAGTGGCAGCCTATGCCGGCTGCTTGGTGGCCGGCTATGTCTGCTGCTGTTCGGCCGCCTGTCGGCTGCTGAGCGGCCGCCTATGCCGGCTGCTGGGTGGCCGCCTATGCCGGCAGCTGGGTGGCCGCCTATGCCGGCTGCTGTTTGGCCGCCTATGTCGGCTGCTGAGTGGCCGCCTATGCCGGCTGCTGGGTGGCCGGCTATGTCGGCTGTTGTTTGGCCGCATATGCCGGCAGCTGGGTGGCCGTCTATGCCGGCTGCTGTTTGGCCGCCTATGCCGGCTGCTGAGTGGCCGCTTATGCCGGCTGCTGTTTGGCCTCCTGTCGGCTGCTGAGCGGCAGCCTATGCCGGCTGCTGGGTGTCCGCCTATGCCGGCAGCTGTTTGGCCGCCTTTGTTGGCTGCTGAGTGGCCGCCTATGCCGGCTGATGGGTGGCCGCCTATGCCGGCTGCTGCTTGGCCGCCTATGCCGGCAGCTGGGTGGCCGCTTATGCCGGCCGCTGGGTGGCCGCCTATGCCGGCAGCTGCGTGGCCGCCTATGTCGGCTGCTGTTTGGCCGCCTATGCCGGCAGCTGGGTGGCCGCCTATGCCGGCTGCTGTTTGGCCGCCTATGCCGGCAGCTGGGTGGCCGCCTATGCCGGCTGCTGTTTGGCCGCCTATGTCGGCTGCTGAGTGGCGCCTATGCCGGCTGCTGTTTGGCCGCCTATGCCGGCTGCTGGGTGGCCGCCTATGCCGGCTGCTGTTTGGCCGCCTATGTCGGCTGCTGGGCGGCCGCATATGCCGGCTGCTGGGCGGCCGCCCATGCCGGCTGCTGAGCGGCCGCCCATGCCGGCTGCTGAGCGGCCGCCCATGCCGGTTGCTGAGCGGCCGCCTATGCCGGCTGCTGGGTAGCCGGCTATGTCGGCTGCTGGGTGGCCGCCTATGCCGGCTGCTGTTTGGCCGCCTATGGCGGCTGCTGGGTGGCCGCCTATGCCGGCTGCTGAGCTGCCGCCTATGCCGGCTGCTGAGCGGCCGCCTATGCCGGCTGCTGAGTGGCCTCCTATGCCGGCTGCTGTTTGGCCGCCTGTCGGCTGCTGAGCGGCAGCCTATTCCGGCTGCTGGGTGGCCGCCTATGCCGGCAGCTGTTTGGCCGCCTATGTCGGCTGCTGAGTGGCCGCCTATGCCGGCTGCTGTTTGGCCGCCTATGTCGGCTGCTGTTTGGACGCCTATGCCGGCTGCTGTTTGGACGCCTGTCGGCTGCTGAGCTGCTGCCTATGCCGGCTGCTGGGTGGCCGGCTATGTCGGCTGCTGGGTGGCCACCTATGCCGGCTGCTGAGTGGCCGCCTATGCCGGCTGCTGGGTGACCGGCTCTGTCGGCTGCTGTTTGGCCGCCTATACCGGCTGCTGAGTGGCCTCCTATGCCGGCTGCTGTTTGGCCGCCTATGTCGGCTGCTGAGTGGAAGCCTATGCCGGCTGCTGGGTGGCCGGCTATGCCGGCTGCTGTTTGGCCGCCTATGCCAGCAGCTGGGTGGCCGCCTATGCCGGCTGCTGAGTGGCCGCCTATGCCGGCTGCTGTTTGGCCGCCTATGTCGGCTGCTGAGTGGCCGCCTATGCCGGCTGCTTTTTGGCCGCCTGTCGGCTGCTGAGCGGCTGCCTATGCCGGCTGCTGGGTGGCCGGCTATGTCGGCTGCTTGGTGGCCGCCTATGCCGGCTGCTGAGTGGCAGCCTATGCCGGCTGCTTGGTGGCCGGCTATGTCTGCTGCTGTTCGGCCGCCTGTCGGCTGCTGAGCGGCCGCCTATGCCGGCTGCTGGGTGGCCGCCTATGCCGGCAGCTGGGTGGCCGCCTATGCCGGCTGCTGTTTGGCCGCCTATGTCGGCTACTGAGTGGCCGCCTATGCCGGCTGCTGGGTGGCCGGCTATGTCGGCTGTTGTTTGGCCGCCTATGCCGGCAGCTGGGTGGCCGTCTATGCCGGCTGCTGTTTGGCCGCCTATGCCGGCTGCTGAGTGGCCGCTTATGCCGGCTGCTGTTTGGCCTCCTGTCGGCTGCTGAGCGGCAGCCTATGCCGGCTGCTGGGTGTCCGCCTATGCCGGCAGCTGTTTGGCCGCCTTTGTTGGCTGCTGAGTGGCCGCCTATGCCGGCTGATGGGTGGCCGCCTATGCCGGCTGCTGCTTGGCCGCCTATGCCGGCCTCTGGGTGGCCGCCTATGCCGGCAGCTGCGTGGCCGCCTATGTCGGCTGCTGTTTGGCCGCCTATGCCGGCAGCTGGGTGGCCGCCTATGCCGGCTGCTGTTTGGCCGCCTATGCCGGCAGCTGGGTGGCCGCCTATGCCGGCTGCTGTTTGGCCGCCTATGTCGGCTGCTGAGTGGCGCCTATGCCGGCTGCTGTTTGGCCGCCTATGCCGGCTGCTGGGTGGCCGCCTATGCCGGCTGCTGTTTGGCCGCCTATGTCGGCTGCTGGGCGGCCGCCTATGCCGGCTGCTGGGCGGCCGCCCATTCCGGCTGCTGAGCGGCCGCCCATGCCGGCTGCTGAGCGGCCGCCCATGCCGGCTGCTGAGCGGCCGCCTATGCCGGCTGCTGGGTAGCCGGCTATGTCGGCTGCTGGGTGGCCGCCTATGCCGGCTGCTGTTTGGCCGCCTATGCCGGCTGCTGGGCGGCCGCCTATGCCGGCTGCTGTTTCGCCGCCTATGCCGGCTGCTGTTTGGCCGCCTATGCCGGCTGCTGGGTGGCCGCCTATGCCGGCTGCTGAGCTGCCGCCTATGCCGGCTGCTGAGCGGCCGCCTATGCCGGCTGCTGAGTGGCCTCCTATGCCGGCTGCTGTTTGGCCGCCTGTCGGCTGCTGAGCGGCAGCCTATTCCGGCTGCTGGGTGGCCGCCTATGCCGGCAGCTGTTTGGCCGCCTATGTCGGCTGCTGAGTGGCCGCCTAAGCCGGCTGATGGGTGGCCGCCTATGCCGGCTGCTGTTTGGCCGCCTATGCCGGCAGCTGGGTGGCCGCCTATGCCGGCTGCTGTTTGGCCGCCTATGCCGGCAGCTGGGTGGCCGCCTATGCCGGCTGCTGTTTGGCCGCCTATGTCGGCTGCTGAGTGGCGCCTATGCCGGCTGCTGTTTGGCCGCCTATGCCGGCTGCTGGGCGGCCGCCCATGCCGGCTGCTGAGCGGCCGCCCATGCCGGCTGCTGAGCGGCCGCCTATGCCGGCTGCTGGGTAGCCGGCTATGTCGGCTGCTGGGTGGCCGCCTATGCCGGCAGCTGCTTGGCCGCCTATGCCGGCTGCTGTTTGGCCGCCTATGCCGGCTGCTGGGCGGCCGCCTATGCCGGCTGTTTGGCCGCCTATGCCGGCTGCTGGGTGGCCGCCTATGCCGGCTGCTGAGCTGCCGCCTATGCCGGCTGCTGAGCGGCCGCCTATGCCGGCTGCTGAGTGGCCTCCTATGCCGGCTGCTGTTTGGCCGCCTGTCGGCTTCTGAGCGGCAGCCTATGCCGGCTGCTGGGTGGCCGCCTATGCCGGCAGCTGTTTGGCCGCCTATGTAGGCTGCTGAGTGGCCGCCTATGCCGGCTGATGGGTGGCCGGCTATGCCGGCTGCTGCTTGGCCGCCTATGCCGGCAGCTGGGTGGCCGCCTATGCCGGCTGCTGAGTGGCCGCCTATGCCGGCTGCTGTTTTGCCGCCCATGCCGGCTGCTGAGCGGCCGCCTATGCCGGCTGCTGTTTGGCCGCCTATGTCGGCTGCTGAGTGGCCGCCTATGCCGGCTGCTGGGTGGCCGGCTATGTCGGCTGCTGTTTGGCCGCCTATGCCGGCAGCTGGGTGGCCGCCTATGCCGGCTGCTGTTTGGCCGCCTATGCCGGCTGCTGAGTTACCGCTTATGCCGGCTGCTGTTTGGCCTCCTGTCGGCTGCTGAGCGTCAGCCTATGCCGGCTGCTGTTTGGCCGCCTATGCCGGCTGCTGGGTGGCCGCCTATGCCGGCTGCTGAGTGGTTTCTTATGCCGGCTGCTGGGTGGCCGGCTATGTCGGCAGCTGGGTGGCCGCCTATGTCGGCTGCTGAGTGGCCGCCTATGCCGGCTGCTTTTTGGCCGCCTGTCGGCTGCTGAGCGGCTGCTTATGCCGGCTGCTGGGTGGCCGGCTATGTCGGCTGCTGGGTGGCCGCCTATGCCGGCTGCTGAGTGGCCGCCTATGCCGGCTGCTGGGTGGCCGGCTATGTCGGCTGCTGTTTGGCCTCCTGTCGGCTGCTGAGCGGCAGCCTATGCCGGCTGCTGGGTGGCCGGCTATGTCGGCTGCTGGGTGGCCGCCTATGCCGGCTGCTGAGTGGCCGCCTATGCCAGCAGCTGCTTGGCCGTCTGTCGGCTGCTTAGCGGCAGCGTATGCCGGCTGCTGGGTGGCCGCCTATGCCGGCAGCTGTTTGGCCGCCTATGTCGGCTGCTGAGTGGCCGCCTATGCCGGCTGCTGGGTGGCCGCCTATGCCGGCTGCTGCGTGGCCGCCTATGCCGGCTGCTTTTTGGCCGCCTGTCGGCTGCTGAGAGGCTGCCTATGCCGGCTGCTGGGTGGCCGGCTATGTCGGCTGCTGGGTGGCCGCCTATGCCGGCTGCTGTTTGGCCGCCTATGCCGGCTGCTGGGCGGCCGTCTATGCCGGCTGCTGTTTGGCCGCCTATGCCGGGTGCTGGGCGGCCGCCTATGCCGGCTGCTGGGTGGCCGCCTATGCCGGCAGCTGCGTGGCCGCCTATGCCGGCTGCTGAGTGGCCGCCTATGTCGGCTGCTGTTTGGCCGCCTATGTCGGCTGCTGAGTGGCTGCCTATGCCGGCTGCTGTTTGGACGCCTATGCCGGCTGCTGTTTGGCCGCCTGTCGGCTGGTAAGCGGCTGCCTATGCCGGCTGCTGGGTGGCCGGCTATGTCGGCTGCTGGGTGGCCGCCTATGCCGGCTGCTGAGTGGCCGCCTATGCCGGCTGCTGAGTGGCCGCCTATGCCGGCTGCTGGGTGGCCGGCTATGTCGGCTGCTGTTTGGCCGCCTATGCCGGCTGCTAGGTGGCCGCCTATGCCGGCTGCTGGGCGGCCGCCTATGCCGGATGCTGGGTGGCCGCCTATGCCGGCAGCTGCGTGGCCGCCTTTGCCGGCTGCTGAGTGGCCGCCTATGCCGGCTGCTGTTTAGCCGCCTATGTCGGCTGCTGAGTGGCTGCCTATGCCGGCTGCTGTTTGGACGCCTATGCCGGCTGCTGTTTGGCCGCCTATGCCGGCAGCTGGGTGGCCGCCTATGCCGGCTGCTGTTTGGCCGCCTATGCCGGCTGCTGAGTGGCCGCTTATGCCGGCTGCTGGTTGGCCTCCTGTCGGCTGCTGAGCGGCAGCCTATGCCGGCTGCTGGGTGTCCGCCTATGCCGGCAGCTGTTTGGCCGCCTTTGTTGGCTGCTGAGTGGCCGCCTATGCCGGCCGATGGGTGGCCGCCTATGCCGGCCGCTGTTTGGCCGCCTATGCCGGCCGCTGAGTGGCCGCTTATGCCGGCCGCTGGGTGGCCGCCTATGCCGGCTGCTGTTTGGCCGCCTATGCCGGCAGCTGGGTGGCCGCCTATGCCGGCTGCTGTTTGGCCGCCTATGTCGGCTGCTGAGTGGCGCCTATGCCGGCTGCTGTTTGGCCGCCTATGCCGGCTGCTGGGTGGCCGCCTATGCCGGCTGCTGTTGGGCCGCCTATGCCGGCTGCTGGGCGGCCGCCTATGCCGGCTGCTGCTGGGCCGCCCATGCCGGCTGCTGGGCGGCCGCCCATGCCGGCTGCTGGGCGGCCGCCCATGCCGGCTGCTGAGCGGCCGCCCATGCCGGCTGCTGAGCGGCCGCCTATGCCGGCTGCTGGGTAGCCGGCTATGTCGGCTGCTGGGAAGGCCGCCCATGCCGGCTGCTGAGCGGCCGCCCATGCCGGCTGCTGAGCGGCCGCCTATGCCGGCTGCTGAGCGGCCGCCTATGCCGGCTGCTGGGTAGCCGGCTATGTCGGCTGCTGGGTGGCCGCCTATGCCGGCTGCTGTTTGGCCGCCTATGCCGGCTGCTGGGCGGCCGCCTATGCCGGCTGCTGTTTGGCCGCCTATGCCGGCTGCTGTTTGGCCGCCTATGCCGGCTGCTGGGTGGCCGCCTATGCCGGCTGCTGAGCTGCCGCCTATGCCGGCTGCTGAGCGGCCGCCTATGCCGGCTGCTGTTTGGCCGCCTGTCGGCTGCTGAGCGGCAGCCTATGCCGGCTGCTGGGTTGCCGCCTATGCCGGCAGCTGTTTGGCCGCCTATGTCGGCTGCTGAGTGGCCGCCTATGCCGGCTGATGGGTGGCCGCCTATGCCGGCTGCTGTTTGGCCGCCTATGCCGGCTGCTGGGTGGCCGCCTATGCCGGCTGCTGAGAGGTTGCTTATGCCGGCTGCTGGGTGGCCGGCTATGCCGGCAGCTGGGTGGCCGCCTATGTCGGCTGCTGAGTGGCCGCCTATGCCGGCTGCTTTTTGGCCGCCTGTCGGCTGCTGAGCGGCTGCTTATGCCGGCTGCTGGGTGGCCGGCTATGTCGGCTGCTGGGTGGCCGCCTATGCCGGCTGCTGAGTGGCCGCCTATGCCGGCTGCTGGGTGGCCGGCTATGTCGGCTGCTGTTTGGCCGCCTGTCGGCTGCTGAGCGGCAGCCTATGCCGGCTGCTGGGTGGCCGGCTATGTCGGCTGCTGGGTGGCCGCCTATGCCGGCTGCTGGGTGGCCGGCTATGTCGGCTGCTGGGTGGCCGCCTATGCCGGCTGCTGTTTGGCCGCCTATGCCGGCTGCTGGGCGGCCGCCTATGCCGGCTGCTGTTTGGCCGCCTATGCCGGCTGCTGTTTGGCCGCCTATGCCGGCTGCTGGGTGGCCGCCTATGCCGGCTGCTGAGCTGCCGCCTATGCCGGCTGCTGAGCGGCCGCCTATGCCGGCTGCTGTTTGGCCGCCTGTCGGCTGCTGAGCGGCAGCCTATGCCGGCTGCTGAGCTGCCGCCTATGCCGGCTGCTGAGCGGCCGCCTATGCCGGCTGCTGTTTGGCCGCCTGTCGGCTGCTGAGCGGCAGCCTATGCCGGCTGCTGGGTTGCCGCCTATGCCGGCAGCTGTTTGGCCGCCTATGTCGGCTGCTGAGTGGCCGCCTATGCCGGCTGATGGGTGGCCGCCTATGCTGGCTGCTGTTTGGCCGCCTATGCCGGCTGCTGGGTGGCCGCCTATGCCGGCTGCTGAGAGGTTGCTTATGCCGGCTGCTGGGTGGCCGGCTATGTCGGCAGCTGAGTGGCCGCCTATGCCGGCTGCTTTTTGGCCGCCTGTCGGCTGCTGAGCGGCTGCTTATGCCGGCTGCTGGGTGGCCGGCTATGTCGGCTGCTGGGTGGCCGCCTATGCCGGCTGCTGAGTGGCCGCCTATGCCGGCTGCTGGGTGGCCGGCTATGTCGGCTGCTGTTTGGCCGCCTGTCGGCTGCTGAGCGGCAGCCTATGCCGGCTGCTGGGTGGCCGGCTATGTCGGCTGCTGGGTGGCCGCCTATGCCGGCTGCTGGGTGGCCGGCTATGTCGGCTGCTGGGTGGCCGCCTATGCCGGCTGCTGTTTGGCCGCCTATGCCGGCTGCTGGGCGGCCGCCTATGCCGGCTGCTGTTTGGCCGCCTATGCCGGCTGCTGTTTGGCCGCCTATGCCGGCTGCTGGGTGGCCGCCTATGCCGGCTGCTGAGCTGCCGCCTATGCCGGCTGCTGAGCGGCCGCCTATGCCGGCTGCTGTTTGGCCGCCTGTCGGCTGCTGAGCGGCAGCCTATGCCGGCTGCTGAGCTGCCGCCTATGCCGGCTGCTGAGCGGCCGCCTATGCCGGCTGCTGTTTGGCCGCCTGTCGGCTGCTGAGCGGCAGCCTATGCCGGCTGCTGGGTTGCCGCCTATGCCGGCAGCTGTTTGGCCGCCTATGTCGGCTGCTGAGTGGCCGCCTATGCCGGCTGATGGGTGGCCGCCTATGCTGGCTGCTGTTTGGCCGCCTATGCCGGCTGCTGGGTGGCCGCCTATGCCGGCTGCTGAGAGGTTGCTTATGCCGGCTGCTGGGTGGCCGGCTATGTCGGCAGCTGAGTGGCCGCCTATGCCGGCTGCTTTTTGGCCGCCTGTCGGCTGCTGAGCGGCTGCTTATGCCGGCTGCTGGGTGGCCGGCTATGTCGGCTGCTGGGTGGCCGCCTATGCCGGCTGCTGAGTGGCCGCCTATGCCGGCTGCTGGGTGGCCGGCTATGTCGGCTGCTGTTTGGCCGCCTGTCGGCTGCTGAGCGGCAGCCTATGCCGGCTGCTGGGTGGCCGGCTATGTCGGCTGCTGGGTGGCCGCCTATGCCGGCTGCTGAGTGGCCGCCTATGCCAGCAGCTGCTTGGCCGTCTGTCGGCTGCTTAGCGGGAGCGTATGCCGGCTGCTGGGTGGCCGCCTATGCCGGCAGCTGTTTGGCCGCCTATGTCGGCTGCTGAGTGGCCGCCTATGCCGGCTGCTGGGTGGCCGCCTATGTCGGCTGCTGGGTGGCCGCCTATGCCGGCTGCTGCGTGGCCGCCTATGCCGGCTGCTTTTTGGCCGCCTGTCGGCTGCTGAGAGGCTGCCTATGCCGGCTGCTGGGTGGCCGGCTATGTCGGCTGCTGGGTGGCCGCCTATGCCGGCTGCTGTTTGGCCGCCTATGCCGGCAGCTGGGTGGCCGCCTATGCCGGCTGCTGTTTGGCCGCCTATGTCGGCTGCTGAGTGGCCGCCCATGCCGGCTGCTGAGCGGCCGCCCATGCCGGCTGCTGGGTAGCCGGCTATGTCGGCTGCTGGGTGGCCGCCTATGCCGGCAGCTGCTTGGCCGCCTATGCCGGCTGCTGTTTGGCCGCCTATGCCGGCTGCTGGGCGGCCGCCTATGCCGGCTGCTGTTTGGCCGCCTATGCCGGCTGCTGTTTGGCCGCCTGTCGGCTGCTGAGCGGCAGCCTATGCCGGCTGCTGGGTTGCCGCCTATGCCGGCAGCTGTTTGGCCGCCTATGTCGGCTGCTGAGTGGCCGCCTATGCCGGCTGATGGGTGGCCGCCTATGCTGGCTGCTGTTTGGCCGCCTATGCCGGCTGCTGGGTGGCCGCCTATGCCGGCTGCTGAGAGGTTGCTTATGCCGGCTGCTGGGTGGCCGGCTATGTCGGCAGCTGAGTGGCCGCCTATGCCGGCTGCTTTTTGGCCGCCTGTCGGCTGCTGAGCGGCTGCTTATGCCGGCTGCTGGGTGGCCGGCTATGTCGGCTGCTGGGTGGCCGCCTATGCCGGCTGCTGAGTGGCCGCCTATGCCGGCTGCTGGGTGGCCGGCTATGTCGGCTGCTGTTTGGCCGCCTGTCGGCTGCTGAGCGGCAGCCTATGCCGGCTGCTGGGTGGCCGGCTATGTCGGCTGCTGGGTGGCCGCCTATGCCGGCTGCTGAGTGGCCGCCTATGCCAGCAGCTGCTTGGCCGTCTGTCGGCTGCTTAGCGGGAGCGTATGCCGGCTGCTGGGTGGCCGCCTATGCCGGCAGCTGTTTGGCCGCCTATGTCGGCTGCTGAGTGGCCGCCTATGCCGGCTGCTGGGTGGCCGCCTATGTCGGCTGCTGGGTGGCCGCCTATGCCGGCTGCTGCGTGGCCGCCTATGCCGGCTGCTTTTTGGCCGCCTGTCGGCTGCTGAGAGGCTGCCTATGCCGGCTGCTGGGTGGCCGGCTATGTCGGCTGCTGGGTGGCCGCCTATGCCGGCTGCTGTTTGGCCGCCTATGCCGGCAGCTGGGTGGCCGCCTATGCCGGCTGCTGTTTGGCCGCCTATGTCGGCTGCTGAGTGGCGCCTATGCCGGCTGCTGTTTGGCCGCCTATGTCGGCTGCTGAGCGGCCGCCTATGCCGGCTGCTGGGTAGCCGGCTATGTCGGCTGCTGGGAGGCCGCCCATGCCGGCTGCTGAGCGGCCGCCCATGCCGGCTGCTGAGCGGCCGCCCATGCCGGCTGCTGAGCGGCCGCCCATGCCGGCTGCTGAGCGGCCGCCCATGCCGGCTGCTGGGTAGCCGGCTATGTCGGCTGCTGGGTGGCCGCCTATGCCGGCAGCTGCTTGGCCGCTTATGCCGGCTGCTGTTTGGCCGCCTATGCCGGCTGCTGGGCGGCCGCCTATGCCGGCTGCTGTTTGGCCGCCTATGCCGGCTGCTGTTTGGCCGCCTATGCCGGCTGCTGGGTGGCCGCCTATGCCGGCTGCTGTTCGGCCGCCTGTCGGCTGCTGAGTGGCCTCCTATGCCGGCTGCTGGGTGGCCGGCTATGTCGGCTGCTGTTTGGCCGCCTATGCCGGCAGCTGGGTGGCCGCCTATGCCGGCTGCTGAGTGGCCGCCTATGCCGGCTGGTGGGTGGCCGGCTATGCCGGCTGCTGTTTGGCCGCCTATGCCGGCAGCTGGGTGGCCGCCTATGCCGGCTGCTGTTTGGCCGCCTATGCCGGCAGCTGGGTGGCCGCCTATGCCGGCTGCTGTTTGGCCGCCTATGTCGGCTGCTGAGTGGCGCCTATGCCGGCTGCTGTTTGGCCGCCTATGCCGGCTGCTGGGTGGCCGCCTATGCCGGCTGCTGTTTGGCCGCCTATGTCGGCTGCTGGGCGGCGGCCTATGCCGGCTGCTGGGCGGCCGCCCATGCCGGCTGCTGAGCGGCTGCCCATGCCGGCTGCTGAGCGGCCGCCTATGCCGGCTGCTGTTTGGCCGCCTATGTCGGCTGCTGTTTGGACGCCTATGCCGGCTGCTGGGTGACCGGCTCTGTCGGCTGCTGAGCGGCTGCCTATGCCGGCTGCTGGGTGGCCGGCTATGTCGGCTGCTGGGTGGCCGCCTATGCCGGCTGCTGAGTGGCCGCCTATGCCGGCTGCTGGGTGACCGGCTATGTCGGCTGCTGTTTGGCCGCCTATACCGGCTGCTAGGTGGCCGCCTATGCCGGCTGCTGAGTGGCCTCCTATGCCGGCTGCTGTTTGGCCGCCTATGTCGGCTGCTGAGTGGAAGCCTATGCCGGCTGCTGGGTGGCCGGCTATGCCGGCTGCTGTTTGGCCGCCTATGCCAGCAGCTGGGTGGCCGCCTATGCCGGCTGCTGAGTGGCCGCCTATGCCGGCTGCTGTTTGGCCGCCTATGTCGGCTGCTGAGTGGCCGCCTATGCCGGCTGCTTTTTGGCCGCCTGTCGGCTGCTGAGCGGCTGCCTATGCCGGCTGCTGGGTGGCCGGCTATGTCGGCTGCTTGGTGGCCGCCTATGCCGGCTGCTGAGTGGCAGCCTATGCCGGCTGCTTGGTGGCCGGCTATGTCTGCTGCTGTTCGGCCGCCTGTCGGCTGCTGAGCGGCCGCCTATGCCGGCTGCTGGGTGGCCGCCTATGCCGGCAGCTGGGTGGCCGCCTATGCCGGCTGCTGTTTGGCCGCCTATGTCGGCTGCTGAGTGGCCGCCTATGCCGGCTGCTGGGTGGCCGGCTATGTCGGCTGTTGTTTGGCCGCCTATGCCGGCAGCTGGGTGGCCGTCTATGCCGGCTGCTGTTTGGCCGCCTATGCCGGCTGCTGAGTGGCCGCTTATGCCGGCTGCTGTTTGGCCGCCTATGCCGGCTGATGGGTGGCCGCCTATGCCGGCCGCTGAGTGGCCGCTTATGCCGGCCGCTGGGTGGCCGCCTATGCCGGCAGCTGCGTGGCCGCCTATGCCGGCTGCTGTTTGGCCGCCTATGCCGGCTGCTGGGCGGCCGCCTATGCCGGCTGCTGGGTGGCCGGCTATGTCGGCTGCTGTTTGGCCGCCTATGCCGGCAGCTGGGTGGCCGCCTATGCCGGCTGCTGTTTGGCTGCCTATGTCGGCTGCTGAGTGCGCCTATGCCAGCTGCTGTTTGGCCGCCTATGCCGGTTGCTGGGTGGCCGCCTATGCCGGTTGCTGGGTGGCCGCCTATGCCGGCTGCTGAGCGGCCGCCTATGCCGGTTGCTGGGTGGCCGCCTATGCCGGCTGCTGAGTGGCCGCCTATGCCGGCTGCTGTTTGGCCTCCTGTCGGCTGCTGAGCGGCAGCCTATGCCGGCTGCTGGGTGACCGCCTATGCCGGCAGCTGTTTGGCCGCCTATGTCGGCTGCTGAGCGGCCGCCTATGCCAGCTGATGGGTGGCCGCCTATGCCGGCTGCTGTTTGGCCGCCTATGCCGGCAGCTGGGTGGCCGCCTATGCCGGCTGCTGTTTGGCCGCCTATGTCGGCTGCTGAGTGGCGCCTATGCCGGCTGCTGTTTGGCCGCCTATCCCGGCTGCTGGGTGGCCGCCTATGCCGGCTGCTGGGTGGCCGCCTATGCCGGCTGATGAGTGGCCGCTTATGCCGGCTGCTGGGTGGCCGGCTATGTCGGCTGCTGTTTGGCCGCCTATGCCGGCAGCTGGGTGGCCGCCTATGCCGGCTGCTGTTTGGCTGCCTATGTCGGCTGCTGAGTGCGCCTATGCCAGCTGCTGTTTGGCCGCCTATGCCGGTTGCTGGGTGGCCGCCTATGCCGGCCGCTGAGCAGCCGCCTATGCCGGTTGCTGGGTGGCCGCCTATGCCGGCTGCTGAGCGGCCGCCTATGCCGGCTGCTGAGTGGCCGCCTATGCCGGCTGCTGTTTGGCCTCCTGTCGGCTGCTGAGCAGCAGCCTATGCCGGCTGCTGGGTGGCCGCCTATGCCGGCAGCTGTTTGGCCGCCTATGTCGGCTGCTGAGCGGCCGCCTATGCCCGCTGATGGGTGGCCGCCTATGCCGGCTGCTGTTTGGCCGCCTATGCCGTCAGCTGGGTGGCCGCCTATGCCGGCTGCTGTTTGGCCGCCTATGCCGGCAGCTGGGTGGCCGCCTATGCCGGCTGCTGTTTGGCCTCCTATGCCGGCAGCTGGGTGGCCGCCTATGCCGGCTGCTGTTTGGCCGCCTATCCCGGCTGCTGGGTGGCCGCCTATGCCGGCTGCTGGGTGACCGCCTATGCCGGCTGCTGAGTGGCCGCTTATGCCGGCTGCTGGGTGGCCGGCTATGTCGACTGCTGAGTGGCCGCCTATGCCGGCTGATGGGTGGCCGCCTATGCCGGCTGCAGTTTGGCCGCCTATGCCGGCTGCTGGGTGGCCGCCTATGCCGGCTGCTGAGTGGCCGCTTATGCCGGCTTCTTTTGGGCCGCCTGTCGGCTGCTGAGCGGCTGCCTATGCCGGCTGCTGGGTGGCCGGCTATGTCGGCTACTTGGTGGCCGCCTATGCCGGCTGCTGAGTGGCCGCCTATGCCGGCTGCTGGGTGGCCGGCTATGTCGGCTGCTGTTTGGCCGCCTATGCCGGCTGCTAGGTGGCCGCCTATGCCGGCTGCTGAGTGGCCTCCTATGCCGGCTGCTGTTTGGCCGCCTATGTCGGCTGCTGAGTGGCCGCCTATGCCGGCTGCTGGGTGGCCGGCTATGCCGGCTGCTGCTTGGCCGCCTATGCCGGCAGCTGGGTGGCCGCCTATGCCGGCTGCTGAGTGGCCGCCTATCATGGCTGCTGTTTGGCCGCCTATGTCGGCTGCTGAGTGGCCGCCTATGCCGGCTGCTTTTTGGCCGCCTGTCGGCTGCTGAGCGGCTGCCTATGCCGGCTGCTGGGTGGCCGGCTATGTCGGCTGCTGTTTGGCCGCCTATGCCGGCAGCTGGGTGGCCGCCTATGCCGGCTGCTTTTTGGCCACCTGTCGGCTGCTGAGCGGCAGCCTATGCCGGCTGCTGGGTGGCCGCCTATGCCGGCTGCTGGGTGGCCGGCTATGTCGGCTGCTGGGTGGCCGCCTATGCCGGCTGCTGTTTGGCCGCCTATGCCGGCTGCTGAGCGGCCGCCTATGCCGGCTGCTGAGCGGCCGCCTATGCCGGCTGCTGAGCGGCCGCCTATGCCGGCTGCTGAGTGGCCGCCTATGCCGGCTGCTGTTTGGCCTCCTGTCGGCTGCTGAGCGGCAGCTTATGCCGGCTGCTGGGTGGCCGCCTATGCCGGCAGCTGTTTGGCCGCCTATGTCGGCTGCTGAGTGGCCGCCTATGCCGGCTGATGGGTGGCCGCCTATGCCGGCTGCTGTTTGGCCGCCTATGCCGGCTGATGGGTGGCCGCCTATGCCGGCCGCTGAGTGGCCACTTATGCCGGCCGCTGGGTGGCCGCCTATGCCGGCAGCTGCGTGGCCGCCTATGCCGGCTGCTATTTGGCCGCCTATGCCGGCTGCTGGGCGGCCGCCTATGCCGGCTGCTGGGTGGCCGGCTATGTCGGCTGCTGTTTGGCCGCCTATGCCGGCAGCTGGGTGGCCGCCTATGCCGGCTGCTGTTTGACCGCCTATGCCGGCAGCTGGGTGGCCGCCTATGCCGGCTGCTGTTTGGCCGCCTATGTCGGCTGCTGAGTGCGCCTATGCCAGCTGCTGTTTGGCCGCCTATGCCGGTTGCTGGGCGGCCGCCTATGCCGGCTGCTGAGCGGCCGCCTATGCCGGCTGCTGAGTGGCCGCCTATGCCGGCTGCTGTTTGGCCTCCTGTCGGCTGCTGAGCAGCAGCCTATGCCGGCTGCTGGGTGGCCGCCTATGCCGGCAGCTGTTTGGCCGCCTATGTCGGCTGCTGAGTGGCCGCCTATGCCAGCTGCTGTTTGGCCGCCTATGCCGGTTGCTGGGTGGCCGCCTATGCCGGCTGCTGAGCGGCCGCCTATGCCGGCTGCTGAGTTGCCGCCTATACCGGCTGCTTTTTGGCCGACTGTCGGCTGCTGAGCGGCTGCCTATTCCGGCACCTGGGTGGCCGGCTATGTCGGCTGCTGGGTCGCCGCCTATGCCGGCTGCTGTTTTGCCGCCTATGTCGGCTGCTGAGTGGCGCCTATGCCGGCTGCTGTTTGGCCGCCTATGCCGGCTGCTGGGCGGCCGCCTATGCCGGCTGCTGAGCGGCCGCCTATGCCGGCTGCTGAGTGGCCGCCTATGCCGGCTGCTGTTTGGCCTCCTGTCGGCTGCTGAGCGGCAGCCTATGTCGGCTGCTGGGTGGCCGCCTATGCCGGCAGCTGTTTGTCCGCCTATGTCGGCTGCTGAGTGGCCGCCTATGCCGGCTGATGGGTGGCCGCCTATGCCGGCTGCTGTTTGGCCGCCTATGCCGGCTGCTGGGCGGCCGCCTATGCCGGCTGCTGAGCTGCCGCCTATGCCGGCTGCTGAGCGGCCGCCTATGCCGGCTGCTGAGTGACCGCCTATGCCGGCTGCTGTTTGGCCGCCTGTCGGCTGCTGAGCGGCAGCCTATGCCGGCTGCTGGGTGGCCGCCTATGCCGGCAGCTGTTTGGCCGCCTATGTCGGCTGCTGAGTGGCCGCCTATGCCGGCTGATGGGTGGCCGCCTATGCCGGCTGCTGTTTGGCCGCCTATGCCGGCTGCTGTTTGGTCGCCTATGCCGGCTGCTGGGCGGCCGCCTATGCCTGCTGCTGTTTGGCCACCTATGCCGGCTGCTGTTTGGCCGCCTATGCCGGCTGCTTTTTGGTCGCCTATGCCGGCTGCTGGGCGGCCGGCTATGTCGGCTGCTGTTTGGCCGTCTATGCCGGCTGCTGGGTGGCCGGCTATGTCGGCTGCTGTTTGGCCGCCTGTCGGCTGCTGAGCGGCTGCCTATGCCGGCTGCTGGGTGGCCGGCTATGTCGGCTGCTGGGTGGCCGCCTATGCCGGCTGCTGAGTGGCCGCCTATGCCGGCTGCTGGGTGGCCGGCTATGTCGGCTGCTGGGTGGCCGGCTATGTCGGCTGCTGTTTGGCCGCCTGTCGGCTGCTGAGCGGCTGCCTATGCCGGCTGCTGGGTGGCCGGCTATGTCGGCTGCTGGGTGGCCGCCTATGCCGGCTGCTGGGTGGCCGGCTATGTCGGCTGCTGTTTGGCCGCCTATGCCGGCTGCTAGGTGGCCGCCTATGCCGGCTGCTGTTTGGCCGCCTATGTCGGCTGCTGAGTGGCCGCCTATGCCGGCTGCTGTTTGGCCGCCTATGTCGGCTGCTGAGTGGCCGCCTATGCCGGCTGCTGAGTGGCCGGCTATGTCGGCTGCTGTTTGGCCGCCTATGCCGGCAGCTGGGTGGCTGCCTATGCCGGCTGCTGTTTGGCCGCCTATGCCGGCTGCTGAGCGGCCGCCTATGCAGGCTGCTGTTTGGCCGCCTGTCGGCTGCTGAGCGGCTGCCTATGCCGGCTGCTGGGTGGCCAGCTATGTCGGCTGCTGGGTGGCCGCCTATGCCGGCTGCTGAGTGGCCGCCTATGCCGGCTGCTTGGTGGCCGGCTATGTCGGCTGCTGTTTGGCCGCCTGTCGGCTGCTGAGCGGCAGCCTATGCCGGCTGCTGGGTGGCCGCCTATGCCGGCTGCTGGGTGGCCGGCTATGTCGGCTGCTGTTTGGCCGCCTGTCCGGCTGCTGAGCGGCAGCCTATGCCGGCTGCTGAGTGGCCGCCTATGCCGGCTGCTTTTTGGCCGCCTGTCGGCTGCTGAGCGGCTGCCTATGCCGGCTGCTGGGTGGCCGCCTATGCCGGCTGCTGAGTGGCCGCCTATGCCGGCTGCTGGGTGGCCGGCTATGTCGGCTGCTGTTTGGCCGCCTGTCGGCTGCTGAGCGGCAGCCTATGCCAGCTGCTGGGTGGCCAGCTATATCGGCTGCTGGGTGGCCGCCTATGCCGGCTGCTGAGTGGCCGCCTATGCCGGCTGCTGGGTGGCCGGCTATGTCGGCTGCTGTTTGGCCGCCTATGCCGGCTGCTAGGTGGCCGACTATGCCGGCTGCTGAGTGGCCGCCTATGCCGGCTGCTGTTTGGCCGCCTTTGTCGGCTGCTGAGTGGCCGCCTATGCCGGCTGCTGGGTGGCCAGCTATGTCGGCTGCTGTTTGGCCGCCTATGCCGGCTGCTAGGTGGCCGCCTATGCCGGCTGCTGAGTGGCCGCCTATGCCGGCTGCTGTTTGGCCGCCTATGTCGGCTGCTGAGTGGCCGCCTATGCCGGCTGCTGGGTGGCTGGCTATGTCGGCTGCTGTTTGGCCGCCTATGCCGGCAGCTGGGTGGCCGCCTATGCCGGCTGTTGTTTGGCCGCCTATCCCGGCAGCTGGGTTGCCGCCTATGCCGGCTGCTGTTTGGCCGCCTATGTCGGCTGCTGAGTGGCCGCCTATGCCGGCTGCTGGGTGGCCGGCTATGTCGGCTGCTGTTTGGCCGCCTATGCCGGCAGCTGGGTGGCCGACTATGCCGGCTGCTGTTTGTCCGCCTATGCCGGCAGCTGGGCGGCCGCCTATGCCGGCTGCTGGGCGGCCGCCTATGCCGGCTGCTGAATGGCCGCCTATGCCGGCTGCTGTTTGGCCGCCTGTCGGCTGCTGAGCGGCCGCCTATGCCGGTTGATGGGTGGCCGCCTATGCCGGCTGCTGTTTGGCCGCCTATGTCGGCTGCTGAGTGGCCGCCTATGCCGGCTGCTGGGTGGCCGGCTATGTCGGCTGCTGTTTGGCCGCCTGTCGGCTGCTGTGCGGCAGCCTATGCCGGCTGCTGAGTGGCCGCCTATGCCGGCAGCTGGGTGGCCGCCTATGCCGGCTGCTGTTTGGCCACCTGTCGGCTGCTGATTGGCCGCCTATGCCGGCTGCTGGGTGGCCGGCTATGCCGGCTGCTGTTTGGCCGCCTATGCCGGCAGCTGGGCGGCCGCCTATGCCGGCTGCTGAGCGGCCGCCTATGCCGGCTGCCGAGTGGCCGCCTATGCCGGCTGCTGTTTGGCCGCCTATGCCGGCTGCTGTTTGGCCGCCTATGCCGGCTGATGGGTGGCCGCCTATGCCGGCTGCTGTTTGGCCGCCTATGCCGGCTGATGGGTGGCCGCCTATGCCGGCTGCTGGGAGGCCGTCTATGCCGGCTGCTGAGCGGCCGCCTATGCCGGCTGCTGAGTGGCCGCCTATGCCGGCTTCTGTTTGGCCGCCTGTCGGCTGCTGAGCGGCAGCCTATGCCGGTACCTGGGTGGCCGCCTATGCCGGCAGCTGTTTGGCCGCCTATGTCGGCTGCTGAGTGGCCGCCTATGCCGGCTGATGGGTGGCTGCCTATGCCGGCTGCTGTTTGGCCGCCTATGCCGGCTGCTGGGTGGGCGCCTATGCCGGCCGCTGGGTGGCCGCCTATGCCGGCAGCTGCGTGGCCGCCTATGCCGGCTGCTGTTTGGCCGCCTATGCCGGCTGCTGTTTGGCCGCCTATGCCGGCTGCTGTTTGGCCGCCTATGCCGGCTGCTGAGCGGCCGCCTATGCCGGCTGCTGTTTGCCCGCCTGTCGGCTGCTGAGCGGCAGCCTATGCCGGCTGCTGTTTGGCCGCCTGTCGGCTGCTGAGCGGCAGCCTATGCCGGCTGCTGGGTGGCCGGCTCTGTCGGCTGCTGGGTGGCCGCCTATGCCGGCTGCTGAGTGGCCGCCTATGCCGGCTGCTTTTTGGCCGCCTGTCGGCTGCTGAGCGGCTGCCTATGCCGGCCGCTGGGCGGCCGGCTATGTCGGCTGCTGGGTGGCCGCCTATGTCGGCTGCTGAGTGGCCGCCTATGCCGGCTGCTGGGTGGCCGGCTATGTCGGCTGCTGTTTGGCCGCCTATCGGCTGCTGAGCGGCTGCCTATGCCGGCTGCTGGGTGGCCGGCTATGTCGGCTGCTGGGTGGCCGCCTATGCCGGCTGCTGAGTGGCCGCCTATGCCGGCTGCTGTTTGGCCGCCTGTCGGCTGCTGAACGGCAGCCTATGCCGGCTGCTGGGTGGCCGCCTATGCCGGCAGCTGTTTGGCCGCCTATGTCGGCTGCTGAGTGGCCGCCTATGCCGGCTGATGGGTGGTCGCCTATGCCGGCTGCTGTTTGGCCGCCTATGTCGGCTGCTGAGTTGCCGCCTATGCCGGCTGCTGGGTGGCCAGCTATGTCGGCTGCTGTTTGGCCGCCTATGCCGGCTGCTAGGTGGCCGCCTATGCCGGCTGCTGAGTGGCCGCCTATGCCGGCTGCTGTTTGGCCGCCTATGTCGGCTGCTGAGTGGCCGCCTATGCCGGCTGCTGGGTGACTGGCTATGTCGGCTGCTGTTTGGCCGCCTATGCCGGCAGCTGGGTGGCCGCCTATGCCGGCTGCTGTTTGGCCGCCTATCCCGGCAGCTGGGTTGCCGCCTATGCCGGCTGCTGTTTGGCCGCCTATGTCGGCTGCTGAGTGGCCGCCTATGCCGGCTGCTGGGTGGCCGGCTATGTCGGCTGCTGTTTGGCCGCCTATGCCGGCAGCTGGGTGGCCGCCTATGCCGGCTGCTGTTTGTCCGCCTATGCCGGCAGCTGGGCGGCCGCCTATGCCGGCTGCTGGGCGGCCGCCTATGCCGGCTGCTGAGTGGCCGCCTATGCCGGCTGCTGTTTGGCCGCCTGTCGGCTGCTGAGCGGCCGCCTATGCCGGTTGATGGGTGGCCGCCTATGCCGGCTGCTGTTTGGCCGCCTATGTCGGCTGCTGAGTGGCCGCCTATGCCGGCTGCTGAGTGGCCGCCTATGCCGGCTGCTGGGTGGCCGGCTATGTCGGCTGCTGTTTGGCCGCCTGTCGGCTGCTGTGCGGCAGCCTATGCCGGCTGCTGAGTGGCCGCCTATGCCGGCAGCTGGGTGGCCGCCTATGCCGGCTGCTGTTTGGCCACCTGTCGGCTGCTGATTGGCCGCCTATGCCGGCTGCTGGGTGGCCGGCTATGCCGGCTGCTGTTTGGCCGCCTATGCCGGCAGCTGGGCGGCCGCCTATGCCGGCTGCTGAGCGGCCGCCTATGCCGGCTGCCGAGTGGCCGCCTATGCCGGCTGCTGTTTGGCCGCCTATGCCGGCTGCTGTTTGGCCGCCTATGCCGGCTGATGGGTGGCCGCCTATGCCGGCTGCTGTTTGGCCGCCTATGCCGGCTGATGGGTGGCCGCCTATGCCGGCTGCTGGGTGGCCGTATATGCCGGCTGCTGAGCGGCCGCCTATGCCGGCTGCTGAGTGGCCGCCTATGCTGGCTTCTGTTTGGCCGCCTGTCGGCTGCTGAGCGGCAGCCTATGCCGGCTGCTGGGTGGCCGCTTATGCCGGCAGCTGTTTGGCCGCCTATGTCGGCTGCTGAGTGGCCGCCTATGCCGGCTGATGGGTGGCCGCCTATGCCGGCTGCTGTTTGGCCGCCTATGCCGGCCGCTGGGTGGCCGCCTATGCCGGCAGCTGCGTGGCCGCCTATGCCGGCTGCGGTTTGGCCGCCTATGCCGGCTGCTGTTTGGCCGCCTATGCCGGCTGCTGTTTGGCCGCCTATGCCGGCTGCTGAGCGGCCGCCTATGCCGGCTGCTGTTTGGCCGCCTGTCGGCTGCTGAGCGGCGGCCTATGCCGGCTGCTGTTTGGCCGCCTGTCGGCTGCTGAGCGGCAGCCTATGCCGGCTGCTGGGTGGCCGGCTATGTCGGCTGCTGGGTGGCCGCCTATGCCGGCTGCTGAGTGGCCGCCTATGCCGGCTGCTTTTTGGCCGCCTGTCGGCTGCTGAGCGGCTGCCTATGCCGGCTGCTGGGCGGCCGGCTATGTCGGCTGCTGGGTGGCCGCCTATGTCGGCTGCTGAGTGGCCGCCTATGCCGGCTGCTGGGTGGCTGGCTATGTCGGCTGCTGTTTGGCCGCCTATCGGCTGCTGAGCGGCTGCCTATGCCGGCTGCTGGGTGGCCGGCTATGTCGGCTGCTGGGTGGCCGCCTATGCCGGCTGCTGAGTGGCCGCCTATGCCGGCTGCTGTTTGGCCGCCTGTCGGCTGCTGAGCGGCAGCCTATGCCGGCTGCTGGGTGGCCGCCTATGCCGGCAGCTGTTTGGCCACCTATGTCGGCTGCTGAGTGGCCGCCTATGCCGGCTGCTGAGCGGCCGCCTATGCCGGCTGCTGTTTGGCCGCCTGTCGGCTGCTGAGCGGCAGCCTATGCCGGCTGCTGGGTGGCCGGCTATGTCGGCTGCTGGGTGGCCGCCTATGCCGGCTGCTGAGTGGCCGCCTATGCCGGCAGCTGGGTGGCCGCCTATGCCGGCTGCTGTTTGGCCACCTGTCGGCTGCTGATTGGCCGCCTATGCCGGCTGCTGGGTGGCCGGCTATGCCGGCTGCTGTTTGGCCGCCTATGCCGGCAGCTGGGCGGCCGCCTATGCCGGCTGCTGAGCGGACGCCTATGCCGGCTGCCGAGTGGCCGCCTATGCCGGCTGCTGTTTGGCCGCCTATGCCGGCTGCTGTTTGGCCGCCTATGCCGGCTGATGGGTGGCCGCCTATGCCAGCTGCTGTTTGGCCGCCTATGCCGGCTGATGGGTGGCCGCCTATGCCGGCTGCTGGGAGGCCGTCTATGCCGGCTGCTGAGCGGCCGCCTATGCCGGCTGCTGAGTGGCCGCCTATGCCGGCTTCTGTTTGGCCGCCTGTCGGCTGCTGAGCGGCAGCCTATGCCGGCAGCTGTTTGGCCGCCTATGTCGGCTGCTGAGTGGCCGCCTATGCCGGCTGATGGGTGGCTGCCTATGCCGGCTGCTGTTTGGCCGCCTATGCCGGCTGCTGGGTGGGCGCCTATGCCGGCCGCTGGGTGGCCGCCTATGCCGGCAGCTGCGTGGCCGCCTATGCCGGCTGCTGTTTGGCCGCCTATGCCGGCTGCTGTTTGGCCGCCTATGCCGGCTGCTGTTTGGCCGCCTATGCCGGCTGCTGAGCGGCCGCCTATGCCGGCTGCTGTTTGGCCGCCTGTCGGCTGCTGAGCGGCAGCCTATGCCGGCTGCTGTTTGGCCGCCTGTCGGCTGCTGAGCGGCAGCCTATGCCGGCTGCTGGGTGGCCGGCTATGTCGGCTGCTGGGTGGCCGCCTATGCCGGCTGCTGAGTGGCCGCCTATGCCGGCTGCTTTTTGGCCGCCTGTCGGCTGCTGAGCGGCTGCCTATGCCGGCTGCTGGGCGGCCGGCTATGTCGGCTGCTGGGTGGCCGCCTATGTCGGCTGCTGAGTGGCCGCCTATGCCGGCTGCTGGGTGGCCGGCTATGTCGGCTGCTGTTTGGCCGCCTATCGGCTGCTGAGCGGCTGCCTATGCCGGCTGCTGGGTGGCCGGCTATGTCGGCTGCTGGGTGGCCGCCTATGTCGGCTGCTGAGTGGCCGCCTATGCCGGCTGATGGGTGGTCGCCTATGCCGGCTGCTGTTTGGCCGCCTATGTCGGCTGCTGAGTGGCCGCCTATGCCGGCTGCTGGGTGGCCAGCTATGTCGGCTGCTGTTTGGCCGCCTATGCCGGCTGCTAGGTGGCTGCCTATGCCGGCTGCTGTTTGGCCGCCTATGTCGGCTGCTGAGTGGCCGCCTATGCCGGCTGCTGAGTGGCCGCCTATGCCGGCTGCTGGGTGGCTGGCTATGTCGGCTGCTGTTTGGCCGCCTATGCCGGCAGCTGGGCGGCCGCCTATGCCGGCTGCTGTTTGGCCGCCTATCCCGGCAGCTGGGTTGCCGCCTATGCCGGCTGCTGTTTGGCCGCCTATGTCGGCTGCTGAGTGGCCGCCTATGCCGGCTGCTGGGTGGCCGGCTATGTCGGCTGCTGTTTGGCCGCCTATGCCGGCAGCTGGGTGGCCGCCTATGCCGGCTGCTGTTTGTCCGCCTATGCCGGCAGCTGGGCGGCCGCCTATGCCGGCTGCTGGGCGGCCGCCTATGCCGGCTGCTGAGTGGCCGCCTATGCCGGCTGCTGTTTGGCCGCCTGTCGGCTGCTGAGGGGCCGCCTATGCCGGTTGATGGGTGGCCGCCTATGCCGGCTGCTGTTTGGCCGCCTATGTCGGCTGCTGAGTGGCCGCCTATGCCGGCTGCTGAGTGGCCGCCTATGCCGGCTGCTGGGTGGCCGGCTATGTCGGCTGCTGTTTGGCCGCCTGCCGGCTGCTGTGCGGCAGCCTATGCCGGCAGCTGGGTGGCCGCCTATGCCGGCTGCTGTTTGGCCACCTGTCGGCTGCTGATTGGCCGCCTATGCCGGCTGCTGGGTGGCCGGCTATGCCGGCTGCTGTTTGGCCGCCTATGCCGGCAGCTGGGCGGCCGCCTATGCCAGCTGCTGAGCGGCCGCCTATGCCGGCTGCCGAGTGGCCGCCTATGCCGGCTGCTGTTTGGCCGCCTATGCCGGCTGCTGTTTGGCCGCCTATGCCGGCTGATGGGTGGCCGCCTATGCCGGCTGCTAGGTGGCCGCCTATGCCGGCTGCTGAGTGGCCTCCTATGCCGGCTGCTGTTTGGCCGCCTATGTCGGCTGCTGAGTGGCCGCCTATGCCGGCTGCTGGGTGGCCGGCTATGCCGGCTGCTGCTTGGCCGCCTATGCCGGCAGCTGGGTGGCCGCCTATGCCGGCTGCTGAGTGGCCGCCTATTCCGGCTGCTGTTTGGCCGCCTATGTCGGCTGCTGAGTGGCCGCCTATGCCGGCTGCTTTTTGGCCGCCTGTCGGCTGCTGAGCGGCTGCCTATGCCGGCTGCTGGGTGGCCGGCTATGTCGGCTGCTGTTTGGCCGCCTATGCCGGCAGCTGGGTGGCCGCCTATGCCGGCTGCTTTTTGGCCGCCTGTCGGCTGCTGAGCGGCAGCCTATGCCGGCTGCTGGGTGGCCGCCTATGCCGGCTGCTGGGTGGCCGGCTATGTCGGCTGCTGGGTGGCCGCCTATGCCGGCTGCTGTTTGGCCGCCTATGCCGGCTGCTGAGCGGCCGCCTATGCCGGCTGCTGAGCGGCCGCCTATGCCGGCTGCTGAGCGGCCGCCTATGCCGGCTGCTGAGTGGCCGCCTATGCCGGCTGCTGTTTGGCCTCCTGTCGGCTGCTGAGCGGCAGCTTATGCCGGCTGCTGGGTGGCCGCCTATGCCGGCAGCTGTTTGGCCGCCTATGTCGGCTGCTGAGTGGCCGCCTATGCCGGCTGATGGGTGGCCGCCTATGCCGGCTGCTGTTTGGCCGCCTATGCCGGCTGATGGGTGGCCGCCTATGCCGGCCGCTGAGTGGCCGCTTATGCCGGCCGCTGGGTGGCCGCCTATGCCGGCAGCTGCGTGGCCGCCTATGCCGGCTGCTGTTTGGCCGCCTATGCCGGCTGCTGGGCGGCCGCCTATGCCGGCTGCTGGGCGGCCGCCTATGCCGGCTGCTGGGCGGCCGGCTATGTCGGCTGCTGTTTGGCCGCCTATGCCGGCAGCTGGGTGGCCGCCTATGCCGGCTGCTGTTTGACCGCCTATGCCGGCAGCTGGGTGGCCGCCTATGCCGGCTGCTGTTTGGCCGCCTATGTCGGCTGCTGAGTGCGCCTATGCCAGCTGCTGTTTGGCCGCCTATGCCGGCTGCTGGGCGGCCGCCTATGCCGGCTGCTGAGCGGCCGCCTATGCCGGCTGCTGAGTGGCCGCCTATGCCGGCTGCTGTTTGGCCTCCTGTCGGCTGCTGAGCAGCAGCCTATGCCGGCTGCTGGGTGGCCGCCTATGCCGGCAGCTGTTTGGCCGCCTATGTCGGCTGCTGAGTGGCCGCCTATGCCAGCTGCTGTTTGGCCGCCTATGCCGGTTGCTGGGTGGCCGCCTATGCCGGCTGCTGAGCGGCCGCCTATGCCGGCTGCTGAGTTGCCGCCTATACCGGCTGCTTTTTGGCCGACTGTCGGCTGCTGAGCGGCTGCCTATTCCGGCACCTGGGTGGCCGGCTATGTCGGCTGCTGGGTCGCCGCCTATGCCGGCTGCTGTTTTGCCGCCTATGTCGGCTGCTGAGTGGCGCCTATGCCGGCTGCTGTTTGGCCGCCTATGCCGGCTGCTGGGCGGCCGCCTATGCCGGCTGCTGAGCGGCCGCCTATGCCGGCTGCTGAGTGGCCGCCTATGCCGGCTGCTGTTTGGCCTCCTGTCGGCTGCTGAGCGGCAGCCTATGTCGGCTGCTGGGTGGCCGCCTATGCCGGCAGCTGTTTGTCCGCCTATGTCGGCTGCTGAGTGGCCGCCTATGCCGGCTGATGGGTGGCCGCCTATGCCGGCTGCTGTTTGGCCGCCTATGCCGGCTGCTGGGCGGCCGCCTATGCCGGCTGCTGAGCTGCCGCCTATGCCGGCTGCTGAGCGGCCGCCTATGCCGGCTGCTGAGTGACCGCCTATGCCGGCTGCTGTTTGGCCGCCTGTCGGCTGCTGAGCGGCAGCCTATGCCGGCTGCTGGGTGGCCGCCTATGCCGGCAGCTGTTTGGCCGCCTATGTCGGCTGCTGAGTGGCCGCCTATGCCGGCTGATGGGTGGCCGCCTATGCCGGCTGCTGTTTGGCCGCCTATGCCGGCTGCTGTTTGGTCGCCTATGCCGGCTGCTGGGCGGCCGCCTATGCCTGCTGCTGTTTGGCCACCTATGCCGGCTGCTGTTTGGCCGCCTATGCCGGCTGCTTTTTGGTCGCCTATGCCGGCTGCTGGGCGGCCGGCTATGTCGGCTGCTGTTTGGCCGTCTATGCCGGCTGCTGGGTGGCCGGCTATGTCGGCTGCTGTTTGGCCGCCTGTCGGCTGCTGAGCGGCTGCCTATGCCGGCTGCTGGGTGGCCGGCTATGTCGGCTGCTGGGTGGCCGCCTATGCCGGCTGCTGAGTGGCCGCCTATGCCGGCTGCTGGGTGGCCGGCTATGTCGGCTGCTGGGTGGCCGGCTATGTCGGCTGCTGTTTGGCCGCCTGTCGGCTGCTGAGCGGCTGCCTATGCCGGCTGCTGGGTGGCCGGCTATGTCGGCTGCTGGGTGGCCGCCTATGCCGGCTGCTGGGTGGCCGGCTATGTCGGCTGCTGTTTGGCCGCCTATGCCGGCTGCTAGGTGGCCGCCTATGCCGGCTGCTGTTTGGCCGCCTATGTCGGCTGCTGAGTGGCCGCCTATGCCGGCTGCTGTTTGGCCGCCTATGTCGGCTGCTGAGTGGCCGCCTATGCCGGCTGCTGGGTGGCCGGCTATGTCGGCTGCTGTTTGGCCGCCTATGCCGGCAGCTGGGTGGCTGCCTATGCCGGCTGCTGTTTGGCCGCCTATGCCGGCTGCTGAGCGGCCGCCTATGCAGGCTGCTGTTTGGCCGCCTGTCGGCTGCTGAGCGGCTGCCTATGCCGGCTGCTGGGTGGCCAGCTATGTCGGCTGCTGGGTGGCCGCCTATGCCGGCTGCTGAGTGGCCGCCTATGCCGGCTGCTTGGTGGCCGGCTATGTCGGCTGCTGTTTGGCCGCCTGTCGGCTGCTGAGCGGCAGCCTATGCCGGCTGCTGGGTGGCCGCCTATGCCGGCTGCTGGGTGGCCGGCTATGTCGGCTGCTGTTTGGCCGCCTGTCCGGCTGCTGAGCGGCAGCCTATGCCGGCTGCTGAGTGGCCGCCTATGCCGGCTGCTTTTTGGCCGCCTGTCGGCTGCTGAGCGGCTGCCTATGCCGGCTGCTGGGTGGCCGCCTATGCCGGCTGCTGAGTGGCCGCCTATGCCGGCTGCTGGGTGGCCGGCTATGTCGGCTGCTGTTTGGCCGCCTGTCGGCTGCTGAGCGGCAGCCTATGCCGGCTGCTGGGTGGCCAGCTATATCGGCTGCTGGGTGGCCGCCTATGCCGGCTGCTGAGTGGCCGCCTATGCCGGCTGCTGGGTGGCCGGCTATGTCGGCTGCTGTTTGGCCGCCTATGCCGGCTGCTAGGTGGCCGACTATGCCGGCTGCTGAGTGGCCGCCTATGCCGGCTGCTGTTTGGCCGCCTATGTCGGCTGCTGAGTGGCCGCCTATGCCGGCTGCTGGGTGGCCAGCTATGTCGGCTGCTGTTTGGCCGCCTATGCCGGCTGCTAGGTGGCCGCCTATGCCGGCTGCTGAGTGGCCGCCTATGCCGGCTGCTGTTTGGCCGCCTATGTCGGCTGCTGAGTGGCCGCCTATGCCGGCTGCTGGGTGGCTGGCTATGTCGGCTGCTGTTTGGCCGCCTATGCCGGCAGCTGGGTGGCCGCCTATGCCGGCTGTTGTTTGGCCGCCTATCCCGGCAGCTGGGTTGCCGCCTATGCCGGCTGCTGTTTGGCCGCCTATGTCGGCTGCTGAGTGGCCGCCTATGCCGGCTGCTGGGTGGCCGGCTATGTCGGCTGCTGTTTGGCCGCCTATGCCGGCAGCTGGGTGGCCGACTATGCCGGCTGCTGTTTGTCCGCCTATGCCGGCAGCTGGGCGGCCGCCTATGCCGGCTGCTGGGCGGCCGCCTATGCCGGCTGCTGAATGGCCGCCTATGCCGGCTGCTGTTTGGCCGCCTGTCGGCTGCTGAGCGGCCGCCTATGCCGGTTGATGGGTGGCCGCCTATGCCGGCTGCTGTTTGGCCGCCTATGTCGGCTGCTGAGTGGCCGCCTATGCCGGCTGCTGGGTGGCCGGCTATGTCGGCTGCTGTTTGGCCGCCTGTCGGCTGCTGTGCGGCAGCCTATGCCGGCTGCTGAGTGGCCGCCTATGCCGGCAGCTGGGTGGCCGCCTATGCCGGCTGCTGTTTGGCCACCTGTCGGCTGCTGATTGGCCGCCTATGCCGGCTGCTGGGTGGCCGGCTATGCCGGCTGCTGTTTGGCCGCCTATGCCGGCAGCTGGGCGGCCGCCTATGCCGGCTGCTGAGCGGCCGCCTATGCCGGCTGCCGAGTGGCCGCCTATGCCGGCTGCTGTTTGGCCGCCTATGCCGGCTGCTGTTTGGCCGCCTATGCCGGCTGATGGGTGGCCGCCTATGCCGGCTGCTGTTTGGCCGCCTATGCCGGCTGATGGGTGGCCGCCTATGCCGGCTGCTGGGAGGCCGTCTATGCCGGCTGCTGAGCGGCCGCCTATGCCGGCTGCTGAGTGGCCGCCTATGCCGGCTTCTGTTTGGCCGCCTGTCGGCTGCTGAGCGGCAGCCTATGCCGGTACCTGGGTGGCCGCCTATGCCGGCAGCTGTTTGGCCGCCTATGTCGGCTGCTGAGTGGCCGCCTATGCCGGCTGATGGGTGGCTGCCTATGCCGGCTGCTGTTTGGCCGCCTATGCCGGCTGCTGGGTGGGCGCCTATGCCGGCCGCTGGGTGGCCGCCTATGCCGGCAGCTGCGTGGCCGCCTATGCCGGCTGCTGTTTGGCCGCCTATGCCGGCTGCTGTTTGGCCGCCTATGCCGGCTGCTGTTTGGCCGCCTATGCCGGCTGCTGAGCGGCCGCCTATGCCGGCTGCTGTTTGGCCGCCTGTCGGCTGCTGAGCGGCAGCCTATGCCGGCTGCTGTTTGGCCGCCTGTCGGCTGCTGAGCGGCAGCCTATGCCGGCTGCTGGGTGGCCGGCTATGTCGGCTGCTGGGTGGCCGCCTATGCCGGCTGCTGAGTGGCCGCCTATGCCGGCTGCTTTTTGGCCGCCTGTCGGCTGCTGAGCGGCTGCCTATGCCGGCTGCTGGGCGGCCGGCTATGTCGGCTGCTGGGTGGCCGCCTATGTCGGCTGCTGAGTGGCCGCCTATGCCGGCTGCTGGGTGGCCGGCTATGTCGGCTGCTGTTTGGCCGCCTATCGGCTGCTGAGCGGCTGCCTATGCCGGCTGCTGGGTGGCCGGCTATGTCGGCTGCTGGGTGGCCGCCTATGCCGGCTGCTGAGTGGCCGCCTATGCCGGCTGCTGTTTGGCCGCCTGTCGGCTGCTGAACGGCAGCCTATGCCGGCTGCTGGGTGGCCGCCTATGCCGGCAGCTGTTTGGCCGCCTATGTCGGCTGCTGAGTGGCCGCCTATGCCGGCTGATGGGTGGTCGCCTATGCCGGCTGCTGTTTGGCCGCCTATGTCGGCTGCTGAGTTGCCGCCTATGCCGGCTGCTGGGTGGCCAGCTATGTCGGCTGCTGTTTGGCCGCCTATGCCGGCTGCTAGGTGGCCGCCTATGCCGGCTGCTGAGTGGCCGCCTATGCCGGCTGCTGTTTGGCCGCCTATGTCGGCTGCTGAGTGGCCGCCTATGCCGGCTGCTGGGTGGCTGGCTATGTCGGCTGCTGTTTGGCCGCCTATGCCGGCAGCTGGGTGGCCGCCTATGCCGGCTGCTGTTTGGCCGCCTATCCCGGCAGCTGGGTTGCCGCCTATGCCGGCTGCTGTTTGGCCGCCTATGTCGGCTGCTGAGTGGCCGCCTATGCCGGCTGCTGGGTGGCCGGCTATGTCGGCTGCTGTTTGGCCGCCTATGCCGGCAGCTGGGTGGCCGCCTATGCCGGCTGCTGTTTGTCCGCCTATGCCGGCAGCTGGGCGGCCGCCTATGCCGGCTGCTGGGCGGCCGCCTATGCCGGCTGCTGAGTGGCCGCCTATGCCGGCTGCTGTTTGGCCGCCTGTCGGCTGCTGAGCGGCCGCCTATGCCGGTTGATGGGTGGCCGCCTATGCCGGCTGCTGTTTGGCCGCCTATGTCGGCTGCTGAGTGGCCGCCTATGCCGGCTGCTGAGTGGCCGCCTATGCCGGCTGCTGGGTGGCCGGCTATGTCGGCTGCTGTTTGGCCGCCTGTCGGCTGCTGTGCAGCAGCCTATGCCGGCTGCTGAGTGGCCGCCTATGCCGGCAGCTGGGTGGCCGCCTATGCCGGCTGCTGTTTGGCCACCTGTCGGCTGCTGATTGGCCGCCTATGCCGGCTGCTGGGTGGCCGGCTATGCCGGCTGCTGTTTGGCCGCCTATGCCGGCAGCTGGGCGGCCGCCTATGCCGGCTGCTGAGCGGCCGCCTATGCCGGCTGCCGAGTGGCCGCCTATGCCGGCTGCTGTTTGGCCGCCTATGCCGGCTGCTGTTTGGCCGCCTATGCCGGCTGATGGGTGGCCGCCTATGCCGGCTGCTGTTTGGCCGCCTATGCCGGCTGATGGGTGGCCGCCTATGCCGGCTGCTGGGTGGCCGTATATGCCGGCTGCTGAGCGGCCGCCTATGCCGGCTGCTGAGTGGCCGCCTATGCTGGCTTCTGTTTGGCCGCCTGTCGGCTGCTGAGCGGCAGCCTATGCCGGCTGCTGGGTGGCCGCTTATGCCGGCAGCTGTTTGGCCGCCTATGTCGGCTGCTGAGTGGCCGCCTATGCCGGCTGATGGGTGGCCGCCTATGCCGGCTGCTGTTTGGCCGCCTATGCCGGCCGCTGGGTGGCCGCCTATGCCGGCCGCTGGGTGGCCGCCTATGCCGGCAGCTGCGTGGCCGCCTATGCCGGCTGCGGTTTGGCCGCCTATGCCGGCTGCTGTTTGGCCGCCTATGCCGGCTGCTGTTTGGCCGCCTATGCCGGCTGCTGAGCGGCCGCCTATGCCGGCTGCTGTTTGGCCGCCTGTCGGCTGCTGAGCGGCGGCCTATGCCGGCTGCTGTTTGGCCGCCTGTCGGCTGCTGAGCGGCAGCCTATGCCGGCTGCTGGGTGGCCGGCTATGTCGGCTGCTGGGTGGCCGCCTATGCCGGCTGCTGAGTGGCCGCCTATGCCGGCTGCTTTTTGGCCGCCTGTCGGCTGCTGAGCGGCTGCCTATGCCGGCTGCTGGGCGGCCGGCTATGTCGGCTGCTGGGTGGCCGCCTATGTCGGCTGCTGAGTGGCCGCCTATGCCGGCTGCTGGGTGGCTGGCTATGTCGGCTGCTGTTTGGCCGCCTATCGGCTGCTGAGCGGCTGCCTATGCCGGCTGCTGGGTGGCCGGCTATGTCGGCTGCTGGGTGGCCGCCTATGCCGGCTGCTGAGTGGCCGCCTATGCCGGCTGCTGTTTGGCCGCCTGTCGGCTGCTGAGCGGCAGCCTATGCCGGCTGCTGGGTGGCCGCCTATGCCGGCAGCTGTTTGGCCACCTATGTCGGCTGCTGAGTGGCCGCCTATGCCGGCTGCTGAGCGGCCGCCTATGCCGGCTGCTGTTTGGCCGCCTGTCGGCTGCTGAGCGGCAGCCTATGCCGGCTGCTGGGTGGCCGGCTATGTCGGCTGCTGGGTGGCCGCCTATGCCGGCTGCTGAGTGGCCGCCTATGCCGGCAGCTGGGTGGCCGCCTATGCCGGCTGCTGTTTGGCCACCTGTCGGCTGCTGATTGGCCGCCTATGCCGGCTGCTGAGTGGCCGCCTATGCCGGCTGCTGTTTGGCCGCCTATGTCGGCTGCTGAGTGGCCGCCTATGCCGGCTGCTGAGCGGATGCCTATGCCGGCTGCCGAGTGGCCGCCTATGCCGGCTGCTGTTTGGCCGCCTATGCCGGCTGCTGTTTGGCCGCCTATGCCGGCTGATGGGTGGCCGCCTATGCCGGCTGCTGTTTGGCCGCCTATGCCGGCTGATGGGTGGCCGCCTATGCCGGCTGCTGGGAGGCCGTCTATGCCGGCTGCTGAGAGGCCGCCTATGCCGGCTGCTGAGTGGCCGCCTATGCCGGCTTCTGTTTGGCCGCCTATCGGCTGCTGAGCGGCAGCCTATGCCGGCAGCTGTTTGGCCGCCTATGTCGGCTGCTGAGTGGCCGCCTATGCCGGCTGATGGGTGGCTGCCTATGCCGGCTGCTGTTTGGCCGCCTATGCCGGCTGCTGGGTGGGCGCCTATGCCGGCCGCTGGGTGGCCGCCTATGCCGGCAGCTGCGTGGCCGCCTATGCCGGCTGCTGTTTGGCCGCCTATGCCGGCTGCTGTTTGGCCGCCTATGCCGGCTGCTGTTTGGCCGCCTATGCCGGCTGCTGAGCGGCCGCCTATGCCGGCTGCTGTTTGGCCGCCTGTCGGCTGCTGAGCGGCAGCCTATGCCGGCTGCTGTTTGGCCGCCTGTCGGCTGCTGAGCGGCAGCCTATGCCGGCTGCTGGGTGGCCGGCTATGTCGGCTGCTGGGTGGCCGCCTATGCCGGCTGCTGAGTGGCCGCCTATGCCGGCTGCTTTTTGGCCGCCTGTCGGCTGCTGAGCGGCTGCCTATGCCGGCTGCTGGGCGGCCGGCTATGTCGGCTGCTGGGTGGCCGCCTATGTCGGCTGCTGAGTGGCCGCCTATGCCGGCTGCTGGGTGGCCGGCTATGTCGGCTGCTGTTTGGCCGCCTATCGGCTGCTGAGCGGCTGCCTATGCCGGCTGCTGGGTGGCCGGCTATGTCGGCTGCTGGGTGGCCGCCTATGTCGGCTGCTGAGTGGCCGCCTATGCCGGCTGATGGGTGGTCGCCTATGCCGGCTGCTGTTTGGCCGCCTATGTCGGCTGCTGAGTGGCCGCCTATGCCGGCTGCTGGGTGGCCAGCTATGTCGGCTGCTGTTTGGCCGCCTATGCCGGCTGCTAGGTGGCCGCCTATGCCGGCTGCTGAGTGGCCGCCTATGCCGGCTGCTGTTTGGCCGCCTATGTCGGCTGCTGAGTGGCCGCCTATGCCGGCTGCTGAGTGGCCGCCTATGCCGGCTGCTGGGTGGCTGGCTATGTCGGCTGCTGTTTGGCCGCCTATGCCGGCAGCTGGGCGGCCGCCTATGCCGGCTGCTGTTTGGCCGCCTATCCCGGCAGCTGGGTTGCCGCCTATGCCGGCTGCTGTTTGGCCGCCTATGTCGGCTGCTGAGTGGCCGCCTATGCCGGCTGCTGGGTGGCCGGCTATGTCGGCTGCTGTTTGGCCGCCTATGCCGGCAGCTGGGTGGCCGCCTATGCCGGCTGCTGTTTGTCCGCCTATGCCGGCAGCTGGGCGGCCGCCTATGCCGGCTGCTGGGCGGCCGCCTATGCCGGCTGCTGAGTGGCCGCCTATGCCGGCTGCTGTTTGGCCGCCTGTCGGCTGCTGAGCGGCCCGCCTATGCCGGTTGATGGGTGGCCGCCTATGCCGGCTGCTGTTTGGCCGCCTATGTCGGCTGCTGAGTGGCCGCCTATGCCGGCTGCTGAGTGGCCGCCTATGCCGGCTGCTGGGTGGCCGGCTATGTCGGCTGCTGTTTGGCCGCCTGCCGGCTGCTGTGCGGCAGCCTATGCCGGCTGCTGAGTGGCCGCCTATGCCGGCAGCTGGGTGGCCGCCTATGCCGGCTGCTGTTTGGCCGCCTATCGGCTGCTGAGCGGCTGCCTATGCCGGCTGCTGGGTGGCCGGCTATGTCGGCTGCTGGGTGGCCGCCTATGTCGGCTGCTGAGTGGCCGCCTATGCCGGCTGATGGGTGGTCGCCTATGCCGGCTGCTGTTTGGCCGCCTATGTCGGCTGCTGAGTGGCCGCCTATGCCGGCTGCTGGGTGGCCAGCTATGTCGGCTGCTGTTTGGCCGCCTATGTCGGCTGCTGAGTGGCCGCCTATGCCGGCTGCTGAGTGCCGCCTATGCCGGCTGCTGGGTGGCTGGCTATGTCGGCTGCTGTTTGGCCGCCTATGCCGGCAGCTGGGCGGCCGGCCTATGCCGGCTGCTGTTTGGCCGCCTATCCCGGCAGCTGGGTTGCCGCCTATGCCGGCTGCTGTTTGGCCGCCTATGTCGGCTGCTGAGTGGCCGCCTATGCCGGCTGCTGGGTGGCCGGCTATGTCGGCTGCTGTTTGGCCGCCTATGCGGCAGCTGGGTGGCCGCCTATGCCGGCTGCTGTTTGTCCGCCTATGCCGGCAGCTGGGCGGCCGCCTATGCCGGCTGCTGGGCGGCCGCCTATGCCGGCTGCTGAGTGGCCGCCTATGCCGGCTGCTGTTTGGCCGCCTGTCGGCTGCTGAGCGGCCGCCTATGCCGGTTGATGGGTGGCCGCCTATGCCGGCTGCTGTTTGGCCGCCTATGTCGGGCTGCTGAGTGGCCGCCTATGCCGGCTGCTGAGTGGCCGCCTATGCCGGCTGCTGGGTGGCCGGCTATGTCGGCTGCTGTTTGGCCGCCTGCCGGCTGCTGTGCGGCAGCCTATGCCGGCTGCTGAGTGGCCGCCTATGCCGGCAGCTGGGTGGCCGCCTATGCCGGCTGCTGTTTGGCCACCTGTCGGCTGCTGATTGGCCGCCTATGCCGGCTGCTGGGTGGCCGGCTATGCCGGCTGCTGTTTGGCCGCCTATGCCGGCAGCTGGGCGGCCGCCTATGCCAGCTGCTGAGCGGCCGCCTATGCCGGCTTGCCGAGTGGCCGCCTATGCCGGCTGCTGTTTGGCCGCCTATGCCGGCTGCTGTTTGGCCGCCTATGCCGGCTGATGGGTGGCCGCCTATGCCGGCTGCTGTTTGGCCGCCTATGCCGGCTGATGGGTGGCCGCCTATGCCGGCTGCTGGGTGGCCGTATATGCCGGCTGCTGAGCGGCCGCCTATGCCGGCTGCTGAGTGGCCGCCTATGCCGGCTTCTGTTTGGCCGCCTGTCGGCTGCTGAGCGGCAGCCTATGCCGGCTGCTGGGTGGCCGCTTATGCCGGCAGCTGTTTGGCCGCCTATGTCGGCTGCTGAGTGGCCGCCTATGCCGGCTGATGGGTGGCCGCCTATGCCGGCTGATGTTTGGCCGCCTATGCCGGCCGCTGGGTGGCCGCCTATGCCGGCCGCTGGGTGGCCGCCTATGCCGGCAGCTGCGTGGCCGCCTATGCCGGCTGCGGTTTGGCCGCCTATGCCGGCTGCTGTTTGGCTGCCTATGCCGGCTGCTGTTTGGCCGCCTATGCCGGCTGCTGAGCGGCCGCCTATGCCGGCTGCTGTTTGGCCGCCTGTCGGCTGCTGAGCGGCAGCCTATGCCGGCTGCTGTTTGGCCGCCTGTCGGCTGCTGAGCGGCAGCCTATGCCGGCTGCTGGGTGGCCGGCTATGTCGGCTGCTGGGTGGCCGCCTATGCCGGCTGCTGAGTGGCCGCCTATGCCGGCTGCTTTTTGGCCGCCTGTCGGCTGCTTAGCGGCTGCCTATGCCGGCTGCTGGGCGGCCGGCTATGTCGGCTTCTGGGTGGCCGCCTATGTCGGCTGCTGAGTGGCCGCCTATGCCGGCTGCTGGGTGGCTGGCTATGTCGGCTGCTGTTTGGCCGCCTATCGGCTGCTGAGCGGCTGCCTATGCTGGCTGCTGGGTGGCCGGCTATGTCGGCTGCTGGGTGGCCGCCTATGCCGGCTGCTGAGTGGCCGCCTATGCCGGCTGCTGTTTGGCCGCCTGTCGGCTGCTGAGCGGCCGCCTATGCCGGCTGCTGGGTGGCCGCCTATGCCGGCAGCTGTTTGGCCGCCTATGTCGGCTGCTGAGTGGCCGCCTATGCCGGCTGCTGAGCGGCCGCCTATGCCGGCTGCTGTTTGGCCGCCTGTCGGCTGCTGAGCGGCAGCCTATGCCGGCTGCTGGGTGGCCGGCTATGTCGGCTGCTGGGTGGCCGCCTATGCCGGCAGCTGCGTGGCCGCCTATGCCGGCTGCTGTTTGGCCGCCTATGCCGGCTGCTGTTTGGCCGCCTGTCGGCTGCTGAGCGGCAGCCTATGCCGGCTGCTGTTTGGCCGCCTGTCGGCTGCTGAGCGGCAGCCTATGCCGGCTGCTGGGTGGCCGGCTATGTCGGCTGCTGGGTGGCCGCCTATGCCGGCTGCTGAGTGGCCGCCTATGCCGGCTGCTTTTTGGCCGCCTGTCGGCTGCTTAGCGGCTGCCTATGCCGGCTGCTGGGCGGCCGGCTATGTCGGCTTCTGGGTGGCCGCCTATGTCGGCTGCTGAGTGGCCGCCTATGCCGGCTGCTGGGTGGCTGGCTATGTCGGCTGCTGTTTGGCCGCCTATCGGCTGCTGAGCGGCTGCCTATGCTGGCTGCTGGGTGGCCGGCTATGTCGGCTGCTGGGTGGCCGCCTATGCCGGCTGCTGAGTGGCCGCCTATGCCGGCTGCTGTTTGGCCGCCTGTCGGCTGCTGAGCGGCCGCCTATGCCGGCTGCTGGGTGGCCGCCTATGCCGGCAGCTGTTTGGCCGCCTATGTCGGCTGCTGAGTGGCCGCCTATGCCGGCTGCTGAGCGGCCGCCTATGCCGGCTGCTGTTTGGCCGCCTGTCGGCTGCTGAGCGGCAGCCTATGCCGGCTGCTGGGTGGCCGGCTATGTCGGCTGCTGGGTGGCCGCCTATGCCGGCAGCTGCGTGGCCGCCTATGCCGGCTGCTGTTTGGCCGCCTATGCCGGCTGCTGTTTGGCCGCCTATGCCGGCTGCTGTTTGGCCGCCTATGCCGGCTGCTGAGCGGCCGCCTATGCCGGCTGCTGTTTTGCCGCCTGTCGGCTGCTGAGCGGCAGCCTATGCCGGCTGCTGGGTGGCCGGCTATGTCGGCTGCTGGGTGGCCGCCTTTGCCGGCTGCTGAGTGGCCGCCTATGTCGGCTGCTGAGTGGCCGCCTATGCCGGCTGCTGGGTGGCCGGCTATGTCGGCTGCTGTTTGGCTGCCTATGCCGGCAGCTGGGTGGCCGCCTATGCCGGCTGCTGTTTGGCCGCCTATGCCGGCTGCTGAGCGGCCGCCTATGCTGGCTGCTGTTTAGCCGCCTGTCGGCTGCTGAGCGGCAGGCTATGCCGGCTGCTGGGTGGCCGGCTATGTCGGCTGCTGGGTGGCCGCCTATGCCGGCTGCTGAGTGACCGCCTATGCCGGCTGCTTTTTGGCCGCCTGTCGGCTGCTGAGCGGCTGCCTATGCCGGCTGCTGGGTGGCCGGCTATGTCGGCTGCTGGGTGGCCGCCTATGCCGGCTGCTGAGTGGCCGCCTATGCCGGCTGCTTGGTGGCCGGCTATGTCGGCTGCTTTTTGGCCGCCTGTCGGCTGCTGAGCGGCTGCCTATGCCGGCTGCTGGGTGGCCGGCTATGTCGGCTGCTTGGTGGCCGCCTATGCCGGCTGCTGAGTGGCCGCCTATGCCAGCTGCTGGGTGGCCGCCTATGCCGGCTGCTGTTTGGCCGCCTATGCCGGCTGCTGTTTGGCCGCCTATGCCGGCTGATGGGTGGCCGCCTATGCCGGCTGCTGGGGGGCCGTCTATGCCGGCTGCTGAGCGGCAGCCTATGCCGGCTGCTGGGTGGCCGCCTATGCCGTCAGCTGTTTGGCCGCCTATGTCGGCTGCTGAGTGGCCGCCTATGCCGGCAGATGGGTGGCCGCCTATGCCGGCCGCTGAGTGGCCGCTTATGCCGGCCGCTGGGTGGCCGCCTATGCCGGCAGCTGCGTGGCCGCCTATGCCGGCTGCTGTTTGGCCGCCTATGCCGGCTGCTGTTTGGCTGCCTATGCCGGCTGCTGTTTGGCCGCCTATGCCGGCTGCTGAGCGGCCGCCTATGCCGGCTGCTGTTTGGCCGCCTGTCGGCTGCTGAGCGGCAGCCTATGCCGGCTGCTGGGTGGCCGGCTATGTCGGCTGCTGGGTGGCCGCCTATGCCGGCTGCTGAGTGGCCGCCTATGCCGGCTGCTTTTTGGCCGCCTGTCGGCTGCTGAGCGGCTGCCTATGCCGGCTGCTGGGCGGCCGGCTATGTCGGCTGCTGGGTGGCCGCCTATGTCGGCTGCTGAGTGGCCGCCTATGCCGGCTGCTGGGTGGCCGGCTATGTCGGCTGCTGTTTGGCCGCCTATCGGCTGCTGAGCGGCTGCCGATGCCGGCTGCTGGGTGGCCGGCTATGTCGGCTGCTGGGTGGCCGCCTATGCCGGCTGCTGAGTGGCCGCCTATGCCGGCTGCTGGGTGGCCGCCTATGCCGGCTGCTGTTTGGCCGCCTATGCCGGCTGCTGTTTGGCCGCCTATGCCGGCTGATGGGTGGCCGCCTATGCCGGCTGCTGTTTGGCCGCCTATGCCGGCTGATGGGTGGCCGCCTATGCCGGCTGCTGAGCGGCAGCCTATGCCGGCTGCTGGGTGGCCGGCTATGTCGGCTGCTGGGTGGCCGCCTATGCCGGCTGCTGAGTGGCCGCCTATGCCGGCTGCTTTTTGGCCGCCTGTCGGCTGCTGAGCGGCTGCCTATGCCGGCTGCTGGGTGGCCGGCTATGTCGGCTGCTGGGTGGCCGCCTATGCCGGCTGCTGTTTGGCCGCCTATGCCGGCTGCTGTTTGGCCGCCTATGCCGGCTGCTGTTTGGCCGCCTATGCCGGCTGCTGAGCGGCCGCCTATGCCGGCTGCTGTTTTGCCGCCTGTCGGCTGCTGAGCGGCAGCCTATGCCGGCTGCTGGGTGGCCGGCTATGTCGGCTGCTGGGTGGCCGCCTTTGCCGGCTGCTGAGTGGCCGCCTATGTCGGCTGCTGAGTGGCCGCCTATGCCGGCTGCTGGGTGGCCGGCTATGTCGGCTGCTGTTTGGCTGCCTATGCCGGCAGCTGGGTGGCCGCCTATGCCGGCTGCTGTTTGGCCGCCTATGCCGGCTGCTGAGCGGCCGCCTATGCTGGCTGCTGTTTAGCCGCCTGTCGGCTGCTGAGCGGCAGGCTATGCCGGCTGCTGGGTGGCCGGCTATGTCGGCTGCTGGGTGGCCGCCTATGCCGGCTGCTGAGTGACCGCCTATGCCGGCTGCTTTTTGGCCGCCTGTCGGCTGCTGAGCGGCTGCCTATGCCGGCTGCTGGGTGGCCGGCTATGTCGGCTGCTGGGTGGCCGCCTATGCCGGCTGCTGAGTGGCCGCCTATGCCGGCTGCTTGGTGGCCGGCTATGTCGGCTGCTTTTTGGCCGCCTGTCGGCTGCTGAGCGGCTGCCTATGCCGGCTGCTGGGTGGCCGGCTATGTCAGCTGCTTGGTGGCCGCCTATGCCGGCTGCTGAGTGGCCGCCTTTGCCAGCTGCTGGGTGGCCGCCTATGCCGGCTGCTGTTTGGCCGCCTATGCCGGCTGCTGTTTGGCCGCCTATGCCGGCTGATGGGTGGCCGCCTATGCCGGCTGCTGGGGGGCCGTCTATGCCGGCTGCTGAGCGGCAGCCTATGCCGGCTGCTGGGTGGCCGCCTATGCCGTCAGCTGTTTGGCCGCCTATGTCGGCTGCTGAGTGGCCGCCTATGCCGGCTGATGGGTGGCCGCCTATGCCGGCCGCTGAGTGGCCGCTTATGCCGGCCGCTGGGTGGCCGCCTATGCCGGCAGCTGCGTGGCCGCCTATGCCGGCTGCTGTTTGGCCGCCTATGCCGGCTGCTGTTTGGCTGCCTATGCCGGCTGCTGTTTGGCCGCCTATGCCGGCTGCTGAGCGGCCGCCTATGCCGGCTGCTGTTTGGCCGCCTGTCGGCTGCTGAGCGGCAGCCTATGCCGGCTGCTGGGTGGCCGGCTATGTCGGCTGCTGGGTGGCCGCCTATGCCGGCTGCTGAGTGGCCGCCTATGCCGGCTGCTTTTTGGCCGCCTGTCGGCTGCTGAGCGGCTGCCTATGCCGGCTGCTGGGCGGCCGGCTATGTCGGCTGCTGGGTGGCCGCCTATGTCGGCTGCTGAGTGGCCGCCTATGCCGGCTGCTGGGTGGCCGGCTATGTCGGCTGCTGTTTGGCCGCCTATCGGCTGCTGAGCGGCTGCCGATGCCGGCTGCTGGGTGGCCGGCTATGTCGGCTGCTGGGTGGCCGCCTATGCCGGCTGCTGAGTGGCCGCCTATGCCGGCTGCTGGGTGGCCGCCTATGCCGGCTGCTGTTTGGCCGCCTATGCCGGCTGCTGTTTGGCCGCCTATGCCGGCTGATGGGTGGCCGCCTATGCCGGCTGCTGTTTGGCCGCCTATGCCGGCTGATGGGTGGCCGCCTATGCCGGCTGCTGAGCGGCAGCCTATGCCGGCTGCTGGGTGGCCGGCTATGTCGGCTGCTGGGTGGCCGCCTATGCCGGCTGCTGAGTGGCCGCCTATGCCGGCTGCTTTTTGGCCGCCTGTCGGCTGCTGAGCGGCTGCCTATGCCGGCTGCTGGGTGGCCGGCTATGTCGGCTGCTGGGTGGCCGCCTATGCCGGCTGCTGAGTGGCCACCTATGCCGGCTGCTGGGTGGCCGGCTATGTCGGCTGCTTTTTGGCCGCCTGTCGGCTGCTGAGCGGCTGCCTATGCCGGCTGCTGGGTGGCCGGCTATGTCGGCTGCTTGGTGGCCGCCTATGCCGGCTGCTGAGTGGCAGCCTATGTCGGCTGCTGAGTGGCCGCCTATGCCGGCTGATGGGTGGCCGCCTATGCCGGCTGCTGGGTGGCAGCCTATGTCGGCTGCTGAGTGGCCGCCTATGCCGGCTGATGGGTGGCCGCCTATGCCGGCTGCTGTTTGGCCGCCTATGCCGGCTGCTGTTTGGCCGCCTATGCCGGCTGCTGAGCGGCCGCCTATGCCGGCTGCTGTTTTGGCCGCCTGTCGGCTGCTGAGCGGCAGCCTATGCCGGCTGCTGGGTGGCCGGCTATGTCGGCTGCTGGGTGGCCGCCTATGCCGGCTGCTGAGTGGCCGCCTATGCCGGCTGCTTTTTGGCCGCCTGTCGGCTGCTGAGCGGCTGCCTATGCCGGCTGCTGGGTGGCCGGCTATGCCGGCTGCTGTTTGGCCGCCTATGCCGGCAGCTGGGCGGCCGCCTATGCCGGCTGCTGAGTGGCCGCCTATGCCGGCTGCTGAGTGGCCGCCTATGCCGGCTGCTGTTTGGCCGCCTATGCCGGCTGCTGTTTGGCCGCCTATGCCGGCTGATGGGTGGGCCGCCTATGCCGGCTGCTGTTTGGCCGCCTATGCCGGCTGATGGGTGGCCGCCCATGCCGGCTGCTGGGTGGCCGTCTATGCCGGCTGCTGAGCGGCCGCCTATGCCGGCTGCTGAGTGGCCGCCTATGTTGTCTTCTGTTTGGCCGCCTGTCGGCTGCTGAGCGGCAGCCTATGCCGGCTGCTGGGTGGCCGCCTATGCCGGCAGCTGTTTGGCCGCCTATGTCGGCTGCTGAGTGGCCGCCTATGCCGGCTGATGGGTGGGCCGCCTATGCCGGCTGCTGTTTGGCCGCCTATGCCGGCTGCTGGGTGGCCGCCTATGCTGGCTGCTGAGCGGCCGCCTATGCCGGCTGCTGTTTGGCCTCCTGTCGGCTGCTGAGCGGCAGCCTATGCCGGCTGCTGGGTGGCCGCCTATGCCGGCAGCTGTTTGGCCGCCTATGTCGGCTGCTGAGTGGCCGCCTATGCCGGCTGATGGGTGGCCGCCTATGCCGGCTGCTGTTTGGCCGCCTATGCCGGCTGCTGTTTGGCCGCCTATGCCGGCTGCTGGGTGGCCGCCTATGCCGGCTGCTGAGCTGCCGCCTATGCCGGCTGCTGAGCGGCCGCCTATGCCGGCTGCTGAGTGGCCGCCTATGCCGGCTGCTGTTTGGCCGCCTGTCGGCTGCTGAGCGGCAGCCTATGCCGGCTGCTGGGTGGCCGCCTATGCCGGCAGCTGTTTGGCCGCCTATGTCGGCTGCTGAGTGGCCGCCTATGCCGGCTGATGGGTGGCCGCCTATGCCGGCTGCTGTTTGGCCGCCTATGCCGGCTGCTGGGTGGCCGCCTATGCCGGCTGCTGAGTGTTTGCTTATGCCGGCTGCTGGGTGGCCGGCTATTTCGGCAGCTGTGTGGCCGCCTATGTCGGCTGCTGAGTGGCCGCCTATGCCGGCTGCTTTTTGGCCGCCTGTCGGCTGCTGAGCGGCTGCTTATGCCGGCTGCTGGGTGGCCGGCTATGTCGGCTGCTGGGTGGCCGCCTATGCCGGCTGCTGAGTGGCCGCCTATGCCGGCTGCTGGGTGGCCGGCTATGTCGGCTGCTGTTTGGCCATCAGTCGGCTGCTGAGCGGCATCCTATGCCGGCTGCTGGGTGGCCGGCTATGTCGGCTGCTGGGTGGCCGCCTATGCCGGCTGCTGAGTGGCCGCCTATGCCGGCTGCTGTTTGGCCGCCTGTCGGCTGCTGAGCGGCAGCCTATGCCGGCTGCTGGGTGGCCGCCTATGCCGGCAGCTGTTTGGCCGCCTATGCCGGCTGCTGGGCGGCCGCCTATGCCGGCTGCTGTTTGGCCGCCTATGCCGGCTGCTGTTTGGTCGCCTATGCCGGCTGCTGGGCGGCCGCCTATGCCGGCTGCTGGGTGGCCGCCTATGCCGGCAGCTGCGTGGCCGCCTATGCCGGCTGCTGAGTGGCCGCCTATGCCGGCTGCTGTTTGGCCGCCTATGTCGGCTGCTGAGTGGCTGCCTATGCCAGCTGCTGTTTGGACGCCTATGCCGGCTGCTGTTTGGCCGCCTATGCCGGCTGCTGGGTGGCCGCCTATGCCGGCAGCTGTTTGGCCTCCTGTCGGCTGCTGTGCGGCCGCCTATGCCGGCTGCTGGGCGGCCGCCCATGCCGGCTGCTGAGCGGCCGCCCATGCCGGCTGCTGAGCGGCCGCCTATGCCGGCTGCTGAGTGGCCGCCTATGCCGGCTGCTGTTTGGCCGCCTGTCGGCTGCTGAGCGGCAGCCTATGCCGGCTGCTGGGTGGCCGGCTATGTCGGCTGCTGGGTGGCCGCCTATGCCGGCTGCTGAGTGGCCGCCTATGCCGGCTGCTTTTTGGCCGCCTGTCGGCTGCTGAGCGGCTGCCTATGCCGGCACCTGGGTGGCCGGCTATGTCGGCTGCTGGGTGGCCGCCTATGCCGGCTGCTGTTTGGCCGCCTATGTCGGCTGCTGAGTGACGCCTATGCCGGCTGCTGTTTGGCCGCCTATGCCGGCTGCTGGGTGGCCGCCTATGCCGGCTGCTGAGCGGCCGCCTATGCCGGCTGCTGAGCGGCCGCCTATGCCGGCTGCTGAGTGGCCGCCTATGCCGGCTGCTTTTTGGCCTCCTGTCGGCTGCTGAGCGGCAGCCTATGCCGGCTGCTGGGTGGCCGCCTATGCCGGCAGCTGTTTGGCCACCTATGTTGGCTGCTGAGTGGCCGCCTATGCCGGCTGATGGGTGGCCGCCTATGCCGGCTGCTGTTTGGCCGCCTATGCCGGCTGCTGGGTGGCCGTCTATGCCGGCTGCTGTTTGGCCGCCTATCTCGGCTGCTGTGCGGCCGCCTATGCCGGCTGCTGGGCGGCCGCCTATGCCGGCTGCTGAGCGGCCGCCCATGCCGGCTGCTGAGCGGCCGCCTATGCCGGCTGATGGGTGGCCGCCTATGCCGGCTGCTGTTTGGCCGCCTATGCCGGCTGATGGGTGGCCGCTTATGCCGCCCGCTGAGTGGCCGCTTATGCCGGCCGCTGGGTGGCCGCCTATGCCGGCAGCTGCGTGGCCGCCTATGCCGGCTGCTGTTTGGCCGCCTATGCCGGCTGCTGAGTGGCCGCCTATGCCGGCTGATGGGTGGCCGCCTATGCCGGCTGCTGGGTGGCAGCCTATGTCGGCTGCTGAGTGGCCGCCTATGCCGGCTGATGGGTGGCCGCCTATGCCGGCTGCTGTTTGGCCGCCTATGCCGGCTGCTGTTTGGCCGCCTATGCCGGCTGCTGAGCGGCCGCCTATGCCGGCTGCTGTTTGGCCGCCTGTCGGCTGCTGAGCGGCAGCCTATGCCGGCTGCTGGGTGGCCGGCTATGTCGGCTGCTGGGTGGCCGCCTATGCCGGCTGCTGAGTGGCCGCCTATGCCGGCTGCTTTTTGGCCGCCTGTCGGCTGCTGAGCGGCTGCCTATGCCGGCTGCTGGGTGGCCGGCTATACCGGCTGCTGTTTGGCCGCCTATGCCGGCAGCTGGGCGGCCGCCTATGCCGGCTGCTGAGTGGCCGCCTATGCCGGCTGCTGAGTGGCCGCCTATGCCGGCTGCTGTTTGGCCGCCTATGCCGGCTGCTGTTTGGCCGCCTATGCCGGCTGCTGTTTGGCCGCCTATGCCGGCTGATGGGTGGCCGCCTATGCCGGCTGCTGTTTGGCCGCCTATGCCGGCTGATGGGTGGCCGCCCATGCCGGCTGCTGGGTGGCCGTCTATGCCGGCTGCTGAGCGGCCGCCTATGCCGGCTGCTGAGTGGCCGCCTATGCCGTCTTCTGTTTGGCCGCCTGTCGGCTGCTGAGCGGCAGCCTATGCCGGCTGCTGGGTGGCCGCCTATGCCGGCAGCTGTTTGGCCGCCTATGTCGGCTGCTGAGTGGCCGCCTATGCCGGCTGATGGGTGGGCCGCCTATGCCGGCTGCTGTTTGGCCGCCTATGCCGGCTGCTGGGTGGCCGCCTATGCTGGCTGCTGAGCGGCCGCCTATGCCGGCTGCTGTTTGGCCTCCTGTCGGCTGCTGAGCGGCAGCCTATGCCGGCTGCTGGGTGGCCGCCTATGCCGGCAGCTGTTTGGCCGCCTATGTCGGCTGCTGAGTGGCCGCCTATGCCGGCTGATGGGTGGCCGCCTATGCCGGCTGCTGTTTGGCCGCCTATGCCGGCTGCTGTTTGGCCGCCTATGCCGGCTGCTGGGTGGCCGCCTATGCCGGCTGCTGAGCTGCCGCCTATGCCGGCTGCTGAGCGGCCGCCTATGCCGGCTGCTGAGTGGCCGCCTATGCCGGCTGCTGTTTGGCCGCCTGTCGGCTGCTGAGCGGCAGCCTATGCCGGCTGCTGGGTGGCCGCCTATGCCGGCAGCTGTTTGGCCGCCTATGTCGGCTGCTGAGTGGCCGCCTATGCCGGCTGATGGGTGGCCGCCTATGCCGGCTGCTGTTTGGCCGCCTATGCCGGCTGCTGGGTGGCCGCCTATGCCGGCTGCTGAGTGGTTGCTTATGCCGGCTGCTGGGTGGCCGGCTATTTCGGCAGCTGTGTGGCCGCCTATGTCGGCTGCTGAGTGGCCGCCTATGCCGGCTGCTTTTTGGCCGCCTGTCGGCTGCTGAGCGGCTGCTTATGCCGGCTGCTGGGTGGCCGGCTATGTCGGCTGCTGGGTGGCCGCCTATGCCGGCTGCTGAGTGGCCGCCTATGCCGGCTGCTGGGTGGCCGGCTATGTCGGCTGCTGTTTGGCCATCAGTCGGCTGCTGAGCGGCATCCTATGCCGGCTGCTGGGTGGCCGGCTATGTCGGCTGCTGGGTGGCCGCCTATGCCGGCTGCTGAGTGGCCGCCTATGCCGGCTGCTGTTTGGCCGCCTGTCGGCTGCTGAGCGGCAGCCTATGCCGGCTGCTGGGTGGCCGCCTATGCCGGCAGCTGTTTGGCCGCCTATGCCGGCTGCTGGGCGGCCGCCTATGCCGGCTGCTGTTTGGCCGCCTATGCCGGCTGCTGTTTGGTCGCCTATGCCGGCTGCTGGGCGGCCGCCTATGCCGGCTGCTGGGTGGCCGCCTATGCCGGCAGCTGCGTGGCCGCCTATGCCGGCTGCTGAGTGGCCGCCTATGCCGGCTGCTGTTTGGCCGCCTATGTCGGCTGCTGAGTGGCTGCCTATGCCAGCTGCTGTTTGGACGCCTATGCCGGCTGCTGTTTGGCCGCCTATGCCGGCTGCTGGGTGGCCGCCTATGCCGGCAGCTGTTTGGCCTCCTGTCGGCTGCTGGGCGGCCGCCCATGCCGGCTGCTGAGCGGCCGCCCATGCCGGCTGCTGAGCGGCCGCCTATGCCGGCTGCTGAGTGGCCGCCTATGCCGGCTGCTGTTTGGCCGCCTGTCGGCTGCTGAGCGGCAGCCTATGCCGGCTGCTGGGTGGCCGGCTATGTCGGCTGCTGGGTGGCCGCCTATGCCGGCTGCTGAGTGGCCGCCTATGCCGGCTGCTTTTTGGCCGCCTGTCGGCTGCTGAGCGGCTGCCTATGCCGGCACCTGGGTGGCCGGCTATGTCGGCTGCTGGGTGGCCGCCTATGCCGGCTGCTGTTTGGCCGCCTATGTCGGCTGCTGAGTGGCGCCTATGCCGGCTGCTGTTTGGCCGCCTATGCCGGCTGCTGGGTGGCCGCCTATGCCGGCTGCTGAGCGGCCGCCTATGCCGGCTGCTGAGCGGTCGCCTATGCCGGCTGCTGAGTGGCCGCCTATGCCGGCTGCTGTTTGGCCTCCTGTCGGCTGCTGAGCGGCAGCCTATGCCGGCTGATGGGTGGCCGCCTATGCCGGCTGCTGTTTGGCCGCCTATGCCGGCTGATGGGTGGCCGCTTATGCCGCCCGCTGAGTGGCCGCTTATGCCGGCCGCTGGGTGGCCGCCTATGCCGGCAGCTGCGTGGCCGCCTATGCCGGCTGCTGTTTGGCCGCCTATGCCGGCTGCTGGGCGGCCGCCTATGCCGGCTGCTGGGTGGCCGGCTATGTCGGCTGCTGTTTGGCCGCCTATGCCCGCAGCTGGGTGGCCGCCTATGCCGGCTGCTGTTTGGCCGCCTATGCCGGCTGCTGTTTGGCCGCCTATGCCGGCAGCTGGGTGGCCGCCTATGCCGGCTGCTGTTTGGCCTCCTGTCGGCTGCTGAGCGGCAGCCTATGCCGGCTGCTGGGTGGCCGCCTATGCCGGCAGCTGTTTGGCCACCTATGTTGGCTGCTGAGTGGCCGCCTATGCCGGCTGATGGGTGGCCGCCTATGCCGGCTGCTGTTTGGCCGCCTATGCCGGCTGCTGGGTGGCCGTCTATGCCGGCTGCTGTTTGGCCGCCTATCTCGGCTGCTGTGCGGCCGCCTATGCCGGCTGCTGGGCGGCCGCCTATGCCGGCTGCTGAGCGGCCGCCCATGCCGGCTGCTGAGCGGCCGCCTATGCCGGCTGCTGTTTGGCCGCCTATGCCGGCTGATGGGTGGCCGCTTATGCCGCCCGCTGAGTGGCCGCTTATGCCGGCCGCTGGGTGGCCGCCTATGCCGGCAGCTGCGTGGCCGCCTATGCCGGCTGCTGTTTGGCCGCCTATGCCGGCTGCTGAGTGGCCGCCTATGCCGGCTGATGGGTGGCCGCCTATGCCGGCTGCTGGGTGGCAGCCTATGTCGGCTGCTGAGTGGCCGCCTATGCCGGCTGATGGGTGGCCGCCTATGCCGGCTGCTGTTTGGCCGCCTATGCCGGCTGCTGTTTGGCCGCCTATGCCGGCTGCTGAGCGGCCGCCTATGCCGGCTGCTGTTTGGCCGCCTGTCGGCTGCTGAGCGGCAGCCTATGCCGGCTGCTGGGTGGCCGGCTATGTCGGCTGCTGGGTGGCCGCCTATGCCGGCTGCTGAGTGGCCGCCTATGCCGGCTGCTTTTTGGCCGCCTGTCGGCTGCTGAGCGGCTGCCTATGCCGGCTGCTGGGTGGCCGGCTATACCGGCTGCTGTTTGGCCGCCTATGCCGGCAGCTGGGCGGCCGCCTATGCCGGCTGCTGAGTGGCCGCCTATGCCGGCTGCTGAGTGGCCGCCTATGCCGGCTGCTGTTTGGCCGCCTATGCCGGCTGCTGTTTGGCCGCCTATGCCGGCTGCTGTTTGGCCGCCTATGCCGGCTGATGGGTGGCCGCCTATGCCGGCTGCTGTTTGGCCGCCTATGCCGGCTGATGGGTGGCCGCCCATGCCGGCTGCTGGGTGGCCGTCTATGCCGGCTGCTGAGCGGCCGCCTATGCCGGCTGCTGAGTGGCCGCCTATGCC
>NW_027443107.1:0-59127 GCF_048569485.1 Anomaloglossus baeobatrachus
TGTGTTAGATAAAAATTCATTTCAATTCGCTAATCGGGCTAAATATGAATCAGGTGAATCGAGTTCTGCTTTTGGAAACTGGGTTAAGAAGGGGTGCACCGTTCCTGGAGGTACTGCAATACCAGGTCAATGCGTGGAGTGGACAGAGCAAGCTCTTTTTCCATCTCCCTGTTCTAAAAATCCATTTAATATATGGTCCCCAGATAGGGGACGTATCAGATATTAAACTGATAAGAACAGATTTAATGAAGCTTTCCAAAGCACCACAAAAAATGCATGACCGAAGTCACACCAAAAACAGTGCAAAGGCTAGGATTCGTGTGGACCCCACCGTGAGGAGAGGGTCCCCAAAAATCAACCCCGTCCCTCCGAGCCAGAAGGCCACAGCAAGGGTCAGGGATCTTCGGTGCTCCCCCAAGCCGAAGCCTGGTTGAGCCTTGTCGTTGCTCCCAGCGTCCACCCAGGCATCTTACCCAAGTGGAGTAGAGAGCTACTAGTTGTTGGTTTCGCAGCCGAAACTGCCCGGGACCGTCAACCGTGTTGGTTTCTCAGCCCAAGGCTAACCGGACCTCCAACCGGGTGTTGGTTTCTCAGCCGAAGCTGACCCAGACCTCCAACCGGGTGTTGGTTTCTCAGCCGAAGCTGACCCAGACCTCCACCGGGTGTTAGTTTCTCAGCCCAAAGCTGACCAGACCTCCGACCGGGATTATAAAAATTTCCCTTCCTAGCCAGAAGGCCGGGATAGGGTAATATGCTCAAAAAGTATGAAAAGGCAAGGTACGGTGTGCTACAGAGCCCAAGGCTTGCCGGGGGTCCCAAGCCAGCAAGCTCAGACTCACTCCAGGGTCGTCAGTCCTGGGGCACGTTGTACCATAGCCCCCCACCCTTACTCAGTCTAATAGCCTCGATCCTGGTAGGGGCCATGTTTTCCTCTAGATGAATATACTATCCACCCAGAGTACTAGCAAGCGCAACCTTCCAGTGTGCATTGTATCATTGTACTAAGGTGGCCTGGAGCTTAAACCACCTCTTCGAACAACACTACACTTGATCTTAGCCAAAAGGCCGAGAAGCGATAACCAGAATTGGTTTGGGCCTCGAGTGGCACCCTGGCCTATGCCGGACACATCTTAGGGAGAGAGAGCGAGAGGGAGACAAACCCACGCCTACACAAGACATTTTGTCACCCAAGCCAACCCTTGAAAAGGCTGCTTTGCAGAGCAAAAACAAGAAGAATGGTGCGTTTTGCAGCCGCCGCCCACTGCAATGAATCTGAATAACTCCTCTCCTTTAGGGCGCAAGCAACTCCCCTCCCCCTTGCAGTCTTTCCAATTCACGATACAAAAAGACGGACAGGACAGGTTGCCTGACTTTCCGTCACTGCCACCCTTTGCCATCCTTACCTCGTAGAAAGCCCTTTCATCATCCCCAAACCCTAATCTTTTCCCTTTCCTTCCCAGCCCCCAAAACCCTGCCCTCTGTACCTTTCTCACCACCCGCTTCCCTTCTCCTGTCATCCCCCTACCACCCGGGAAAAAAAGAGATTGCCCCCTCCTTCCACTAGCCCACCCTCCCACCCAAAGAACAACTTCTTCTGCGCAGCTTGTTTTCTAGGCAGCAGCGCTATTGTGATGTCATCGGGGGCATTGTGACAAGCCGCCAGTGTTCCGTCTCTTCATGTTGTGCCACTGTTCAAACCGAAAATACATCAACAGGCAGGCTACAGAAAAGCTTACTAACAAAGGTTAGAGAGGGGCTTTCTCAGAGGGCTTTTTACAGTTTTGTCTATTCCCAATTAGCCGGTTTAGTATACTTAATGAAAGTACTAATTCTTTCATAGCCGCCCATTCTTAGTATTTGACGTTCAGGTAACAACAGGTAACTTTATTTGGAGTGGAAGCAGAGAGATAACACCCAGATGCCAATTGTAGATCCTCTCACACCTGTGGTCACTGCAGCATCTGACTCCACTTTGTCCAAAAAGGGATCTATTCCATTCAATTACACATGATCTAGATTAGACTGACAACAAGATACTGCACGGGACATAGCAGAGTTGGTGAAGTTGAGTGGTGATGAGTTTGCTATTTGGATGAATAAAGCAAGTAAAAAGTGTGTTAGATAAAAATTCATTTCAATTCGCTAATCGGGCTAATATGAATCAGGTGAATCGAGTTCTGCTTTTGGAAACTGGGTTAAGAAGGGGGTGCACCGTTCCTGAGGTACTGCAATACCAGGTCAATGCGTGGAGTGGACAGAGCAAGCTCTTTTTCCATCTCCCTGTTCTAAAAATCCCATTTAATATATGGTCCCCAGATAGGGGACGTATCAGATATTAAACCTGATAAGAACAGATACTACACTTGATCTTAGCCAAAAGGCCGAGAAGCGATAACCAGAATTGGTTTGGGCCTCGAGTGGCACCCTGGCCTATGCCGGACACATCTTAGGGAGAGAGAGCGAGAGGGAGACAAACCCACGCCTACACAAGACATTTTGTCACCCAAGCCAACCCTTGAAAAGGCTGCTTTGCAGAGCAAAAACAAGAAGAATGGTGCGTTTTGCAGCCGCCGCCCCACTGCAATGAATCTGAATAACTCCTCCTTTAGGGCGCAAGCAACTCCCCTCCCCCTTGCAGTCTTTCCAATTCACGATACAAAAAAGACGGACAGGACAGGTTGCCTGACTTTCCGTCACTGGCCACCCTTTGCCATCCTTACCCGTAGAAAGCCCTTTCATCATCCCCAAACCCTAATCTTTTCCTTTCCTTCCCAGCCCCCAAACCCTGCCCTCTGTACCTTTCTCACCACCCGCTTCCCTTCTCCTGTCATCCCCCCTACCACCCGGGAAAAAAAAGAGATTGCCCCCTCCTTCCACTAGCCCACCCTCCCACCCAAAGAACAACTTCTTCTGCGCAGCTTGTTTTCTAGGCAGCAGCGCTATTGTGATGTCATCGGGGGGCATTGTGACAAGCCGCCAGTGTTCCGTCTCTTCATGTTGTGCACTGTTCAAACCGAAAATACATCAACAGGCAGGCTACAGAAAAGCTTACTAACAAAGGTTAGAGAGGGGCTTTCCTCAGAGGGCTTTTTTACAGTTTGTCTATTCCCAATTAGCCGGTTTAGTATACTTAATGAAAGTACTAATTCTTTCATAGGCCGCCCATTCTTAGTATTTGACGTTCAGGGTAACAACAGGTAACTTTATTTGGAGTGGAAGCAGAGAGATAACACCAGATGCCAATTGTAGATGCCTCTCACACCTGTGGTCACTGCAGCATCTGACTCCACTTTGTCCAAAAGGGATCTATTCCATTCAATTACACATGATCTAGATTAGACTGACAACAAGATACTGCACGGGACATAGCAGAGTTGGTGAAGTTGAGTGGTGATGAGTTTGCTATTTGGATGAATAAAGCAAGTAAAAAGTGTGTTAGATAAAAATTCATTTCAATTCGCTAATCGGGCTAATATGAATCAGGTGAATCGAGTTCTGCTTTTGGAAACTGGGTTAAGAAGGGGTGCACCGTTCCTGGAGGTACTGCAATACCAGGTCAATGCGTGGAGTGGACAGAGCAAGCTCTTTTTTCCATCTCCCTGTTCTAAAAATCCATTTAATATATGGGTCCCCAGATAGGGGACGTATCAGATATTAAACTGATAAGAACAGATACTACACTTGATCTTAGCCAAAAGGCCGAGAAGCGATAACCAGAAATTGGTTTGGGCCTCGAGTGGCACCCTGGCCTATGCCGGACACATCTTTAGGGAGAGAGAGGCGAGAGGGAGACAAACCCACGCCTACACAAGACATTTTGTCACCCAAGCCAACCCTTGAAAAGGCTGCTTTGCAGAGCAAAAAACAAGAAGAATGGTGCGTTTTGCAGCCGCCGCCCACTGCAATGAATCTGAATAACTCCTCCTTTAGGGCGCAAGCAACTCCCCCTCCCCCTTGCAGTCTTTCCAATTCACGATACAAAAAGACGGACAGGACAGGTTGCCTGACTTTCCGTCACTGCCACCCTTTGCCATCCTTACCCGTAGAAAGCCCTTTCATCATCCCCAAACCCTAATCTTTTCCCTTTCCTTCCCAGCCCCCAAACCCTGCCCTCTGTACCTTTCTCACCACCCGCTTCCCTTCTCCTGTCATCCCCCTACCACCCGGGAAAAAAGAGATTGCCCCCCTCTCTTCCACTAGCCCACCCTCCCACCCAAAGAACAACTTCTTCTGCGCAGCTTGTTTTCTAGGCAGCAGCGCTATTGTGATGTCATCGGGGGGCATTGTGACAAGCCGCCAGTGTTCCGTCTCTTCATGTTTGTGCACTGTTCAAACCGAAAAATACATCAACAGGCAGGCTACAGAAAAGCTTACTAACAAAGGTTAGAGAGGGGCTTTCTCAGAGGGCTTTTTACAGTTTGTCTATTCCCAATTAGCCGGTTTAGTATACTTAATGAAAGTACTAATTCTTTCATAGGCCGCCCATTCTTAGTATTTGACGTTCAGGTAACAACAGGTAACTTTATTTGGAGTGGAAGCAGAGAGATAACACCAGATGCCAATTGTAGATCTCTCACACCTGTGGTCACTGCAGCATCTGACTCCACTTTGTCCAAAAGGGATCTATTCCATTCAATTACACATGATCTAGATTAGACTGACAACAAGATACTGCACGGGACATAGCAGAGTTGGTGAAGTTGAGTGGTGATGAGTTTGCTATTTGGATGAATAAAGCAAGTAAAAAGTGTGTTAGATAAAAATTCATTTCAATTCGCTAATCGGGCTAATATGAATCAGGTGAATCGAGTTCTGCTTTTGGAAACTGGGTTAAGAAGGGGTGCACCGTTCCTGGAGGTACTGCAATACCAGGTCAATGCGTGGAGTGGACAGAGCAAGCTCTTTTTCCATCTCCCTGTTCTAAAAATCCATTTAATATATGGTCCCCAGATAGGGGACGTATCAGATATTAAACTGATAAGAACAGATACTACACTTGATCTTAGCCAAAAGGCCGAGAAGCGATAACCAGAATTGGTTTGGGCCTCGAGTGGCACCCTGGCCTATGCCGGACACATCTTAGGGAGAGAGAGCGAGAGGGAGACAAACCCACGCCTACACAAGACATTTTGTCACCCAAGCCAACCCTTGAAAAGGCTGCTTTGCAGAGCAAAAACAAGAAGAATGGTGCGTTTTGCAGCCGCCGCCCACTGCAATGAATCTGAATAACTCCTCCTTTAGGGCGCAAGCAACTCCCCTCCCCCTTGCAGTCTTTCCAATTCACGATACAAAAAGACGGACAGGACAGGTTGCCTGACTTTCCGTCACTGCCACCCTTTGCCATCCTTACCCGTAGAAAGCCCTTTCATCATCCCCAAACCCTAATCTTTTCCCTTTCCTTCCCAGCCCCCAAACCCTGCCCTCTGTACCTTTCTCACCACCCGCTTCCCTTCTCCTGTCATCCCCCTACCACCCGGGAAAAAAAGAGATTGCCCCCTCCTTCCACTAGCCCACCCTCCCACCCAAAGAACAACTTCTTCTGCGCAGCTTGTTTTCTAGGCAGCAGCGCTATTGTGATGTCATCGGGGGGCATTGTGACAAGCCGCCAGTGTTCCGTCTCTTCATGTTGTGCACTGTTCAAACCGAAAATACATCAACAGGCAGGCTACAGAAAAGCTTACTAACAAAGGTTAGAGAGGGGCTTTCTCAGAGGGCTTTTTACAGTTTGTCTATTCCCAATTAGCCGGTTTAGTATACTTAATGAAAGTACTAATTCTTTCATAGGCCGCCCATTCTTAGTATTTGACGTTCAGGTAACAACAGGTAACTTTATTTGGAGTGGAAGCAGAGAGATAACACCAGATGCCAATTGTAGATCCTCTCACACCTGTGGTCACTGCAGCATCTGACTCCACTTTGTCCAAAAGGGATCTATTCCATTCAATTACACATGATCTAGATTAGACTGACAACAAGATACTGCACGGGACATAGCAGAGTTGGTGAAGTTGAGTGGTGATGAGTTTGCTATTTGGATGAATAAAGCAAGTAAAAAGTGTGTTAGATAAAAATTCATTTCAATTCGCTAATCGGGCTAATATGAATCAGGTGAATCGAGTTCTGCTTTTGGAAACTGGGTTAAGAAGGGGTGCACCGTTCCTGGAGGTACTGCAATACCAGGTCAATGCGTGGAGTGGACAGAGCAAGCTCTTTTTCCATCTCCCTGTTCTAAAAATCCATTTAATATATGGTCCCCAGATAGGGGACGTATCAGATATTAAACTGATAAGAACAGATACTACACTTGATCTTAGCCAAAAGGCCGAGAAGCGATAACCAGAATTGGTTTGGGCCTCGAGTGGCACCCTGGCCTATGCCGGACACATCTTAGGGAGAGAGAGCGAGAGGGAGACAAACCCACGCCTACACAAGACATTTTGTCACCCAAGCCAACCCTTGAAAAGGCTGCTTTGCAGAGCAAAAACAAGAAGAATGGTGCGTTTTGCAGCCGCCGCCCACTGCAATGAATCTGAATAACTCCTCCTTTAGGGCGCAAGCAACTCCCCTCCCCCTTGCAGTCTTTCCAATTCACGATACAAAAAGACGGACAGGACAGGTTGCCTGACTTTCCGTCACTGCCACCCTTTGCCATCCTTACCCGTAGAAAGCCCTTTCATCATCCCCAAACCCTAATCTTTTCCCTTTCCTTCCCAGCCCCCAAACCCTGCCCTCTGTACCTTTCTCACCACCCGCTTCCCTTCTCCTGTCATCCCCCTACCACCCGGGAAGAAAAAGAGATTGCCCCCTCCTTCCACTAGCCCACCCTCCCACCCAAAGAACAACTTCTTCTGCGCAGCTTGTTTTCTAGGCAGCAGCGCTATTGTGATGTCATCGGGGGGCATTGTGACAAGCCGCCAGTGTTCCGTCTCTTCATGTTGTGCACTGTTCAAACCGAAAATACATCAACAGGCAGGCTACAGAAAAGCTTACTAACAAAGGTTAGAGAGGGGCTTTCTCAGAGGGCTTTTTACAGTTTGTCTATTCCCAATTAGCCGGTTTAGTATACTTAATGAAAGTACTAATTCTTTCATAGGCCGCCCATTCTTAGTATTTGACGTTCAGGTAACAACAGGTAACTTTATTTGGAGTGGAAGCAGAGAGATAACACCAGATGCCAATTGTAGATCCTCTCACACCTGTGGTCACTGCAGCATCTGACTCCACTTTGTCCAAAAGGGATCTATTCCATTCAATTACACATGATCTAGATTAGACTGACAACAAGATACTGCACGGGACATAGCAGAGTTGGTGAAGTTGAGTGGTGATGAGTTTGCTATTTGGATGAATAAAGCAAGTAAAAAGTGTGTTAGATAAAAATTCATTTCAATTCGCTAATCGGGCTAATATGAATCAGGTGAATCGAGTTCTGCTTTTGGAAACTGGGTTAAGAAGGGGTGCACCGTTCCTGGAGGTACTGCAATACCAGGTCAATGCGTGGAGTGGACAGAGCAAGCTCTTTTTCCATCTCCCTGTTCTAAAAATCCATTTAATATATGGTCCCCAGATAGGGGACGTATCAGATATTAAACTGATAAGAACAGATACTACACTTGATCTTAGCCAAAAGGCCGAGAAGCGATAACCAGAATTGGTTTGGGCCTCGAGTGGCACCCTGGCCTATGCCGGACACATCTTAGGGAGAGAGAGCGAGAGGGAGACAAACCCACGCCTACACAAGACATTTTGTCACCCAAGCCAACCCTTGAAAAGGCTGCTTTGCAGAGCAAAAACAAGAAGAATGGTGCGTTTTGCAGCCGCCGCCCACTGCAATGAATCTGAATAACTCCTCCTTTAGGGCGCAAGCAACTCCCCTCCCCCTTGCAGTCTTTCCAATTCACGATACAAAAAGACGGACAGGACAGGTTGCCTGACTTTCCGTCACTGCCACCCTTTGCCATCCTTACCCGTAGAAAGCCCTTTCATCATCCCCAAACCCTAATCTTTTCCCTTTCCTTCCCAGCCCCCAAACCCTGCCCTCTGTACCTTTCTCACCACCCGCTTCCCTTCTCCTGTCATCCCCCTACCACCCGGGAAAAAAAGAGATTGCCCCCTCCTTCCACTAGCCCACCCTCCCACCCAAAGAACAACTTCTTCTGCGCAGCTTGTTTTCTAGGCAGCAGCGCTATTGTGATGTCATCGGGGGGCATTGTGACAAGCCGCCAGTGTTCCGTCTCTTCATGTTGTGCACTGTTCAAACCGAAAATACATCAACAGGCAGGCTACAGAAAAGCTTACTAACAAAGGTTAGAGAGGGGCTTTCTCAGAGGGCTTTTTACAGTTTGTCTATTCCCAATTAGCCGGTTTAGTATACTTAATGAAAGTACTAATTCTTTCATAGGCCGCCCATTCTTAGTATTTGACGTTCAGGTAACAACAGGTAACTTTATTTGGAGTGGAAGCAGAGAGATAACACCAGATGCCAATTGTAGATCCTCTCACACCTGTGGTCACTGCAGCATCTGACTCCACTTTGTCCAAAAGGGATCTATTCCATTCAATTACACATGATCTAGATTAGACTGACAACAAGATACTGCACGGGACATAGCAGAGTTGGTGAAGTTGAGTGGTGATGAGTTTGCTATTTGGATGAATAAAGCAAGTAAAAAGTGTGTTAGATAAAAATTCATTTCAATTCGCTAATCGGGCTAATATGAATCAGGTGAATCGAGTTCTGCTTTTGGAAACTGGGTTAAGAAGGGGTGCACCGTTCCTGGAGGTACTGCAATACCAGGTCAATGCGTGGAGTGGACAGAGCAAGCTCTTTTTCCATCTCCCTGTTCTAAAAATCCATTTAATATATGGTCCCCAGATAGGGGACGTATCAGATATTAAACTGATAAGAACAGATACTACACTTGATCTTAGCCAAAAGGCCGAGAAGCGATAACCAGAATTGGTTTGGGCCTCGAGTGGCACCCTGGCCTATGCCGGACACATCTTAGGGAGAGAGAGCGAGAGGGAGACAAACCCACGCCTACACAAGACATTTTGTCACCCAAGCCAACCCTTGAAAAGGCTGCTTTGCAGAGCAAAAACAAGAAGAATGGTGCGTTTTGCAGCCGCCGCCCACTGCAATGAATCTGAATAACTCCTCCTTTAGGGCGCAAGCAACTCCCCTCCCCCTTGCAGTCTTTCCAATTCACGATACAAAAAGACGGACAGGACAGGTTGCCTGACTTTCCGTCACTGCCACCCTTTGCCATCCTTACCCGTAGAAAGCCCTTTCATCATCCCCAAACCCTAATCTTTTCCCTTTCCTTCCCAGCCCCCAAACCCTGCCCTCTGTACCTTTCTCACCACCCGCTTCCCTTCTCCTGTCATCCCCCTACCACCCGGGAAAAAAAGAGATTGCCCCCTCCTTCCACTAGCCCACCCTCCCACCCAAAGAACAACTTCTTCTGCGCAGCTTGTTTTCTAGGCAGCAGCGCTATTGTGATGTCATCGGGGGGCATTGTGACAAGCCGCCAGTGTTCCGTCTCTTCATGTTGTGCACTGTTCAAACCGAAAATACATCAACAGGCAGGCTACAGAAAAGCTTACTAACAAAGGTTAGAGAGGGGCTTTCTCAGAGGGCTTTTTACAGTTTGTCTATTCCCAATTAGCCGGTTTAGTATACTTAATGAAAGTACTAATTCTTTCATAGGCCGCCCATTCTTAGTATTTGACGTTCAGGTAACAACAGGTAACTTTATTTGGAGTGGAAGCAGAGAGATAACACCAGATGCCAATTGTAGATCCTCTCACACCTGTGGTCACTGCAGCATCTGACTCCACTTTGTCCAAAAGGGATCTATTCCATTCAATTACACATGATCTAGATTAGACTGACAACAAGATACTGCACGGGACATAGCAGAGTTGGTGAAGTTGAGTGGTGATGAGTTTGCTATTTGGATGAATAAAGCAAGTAAAAAGTGTGTTAGATAAAAATTCATTTCAATTCGCTAATCGGGCTAATATGAATCAGGTGAATCGAGTTCTGCTTTTGGAAACTGGGTTAAGAAGGGGTGCACCGTTCCTGGAGGTACTGCAATACCAGGTCAATGCGTGGAGTGGACAGAGCAAGCTCTTTTTCCATCTCCCTGTTCTAAAAATCCATTTAATATATGGTCCCCAGATAGGGGACGTATCAGATATTAAACTGATAAGAACAGATACTACACTTGATCTTAGCCAAAAGGCCGAGAAGCGATAACCAGAATTGGTTTGGGCCTCGAGTGGCACCCTGGCCTATGCCGGACACATCTTAGGGAGAGAGAGCGAGAGGGAGACAAACCCACGCCTACACAAGACATTTTGTCACCCAAGCCAACCCTTGAAAAGGCTGCTTTGCAGAGCAAAAACAAGAAGAATGGTGCGTTTTGCAGCCGCCGCCCACTGCAATGAATCTGAATAACTCCTCCTTTAGGGCGCAAGCAACTCCCCTCCCCCTTGCAGTCTTTCCAATTCACGATACAAAAAGACGGACAGGACAGGTTGCCTGACTTTCCGTCACTGCCACCCTTTGCCATCCTTACCCGTAGAAAGCCCTTTCATCATCCCCAAACCCTAATCTTTTCCCTTTCCTTCCCAGCCCCCAAACCCTGCCCTCTGTACCTTTCTCACCACCCGCTTCCCTTCTCCTGTCATCCCCCTACCACCCGGGAAAAAAAGAGATTGCCCCCTCCTTCCACTAGCCCACCCTCCCACCCAAAGAACAACTTCTTCTGCGCAGCTTGTTTTCTAGGCAGCAGCGCTATTGTGATGTCATCGGGGGGCATTGTGACAAGCCGCCAGTGTTCCGTCTCTTCATGTTGTGCACTGTTCAAACCGAAAATACATCAACAGGCAGGCTACAGAAAAGCTTACTAACAAAGGTTAGAGAGGGGCTTTCTCAGAGGGCTTTTTACAGTTTGTCTATTCCCAATTAGCCGGTTTAGTATACTTAATGAAAGTACTAATTCTTTCATAGGCCGCCCATTCTTAGTATTTGACGTTCAGGTAACAACAGGTAACTTTATTTGGAGTGGAAGCAGAGAGATAACACCAGATGCCAATTGTAGATCCTCTCACACCTGTGGTCACTGCAGCATCTGACTCCACTTTGTCCAAAAGGGATCTATTCCATTCAATTACACATGATCTAGATTAGACTGACAACAAGATACTGCACGGGACATAGCAGAGTTGGTGAAGTTGAGTGGTGATGAGTTTGCTATTTGGATGAATAAAGCAAGTAAAAAGTGTGTTAGATAAAAATTCATTTCAATTCGCTAATCGGGCTAATATGAATCAGGTGAATCGAGTTCTGCTTTTGGAAACTGGGTTAAGAAGGGGTGCACCGTTCCTGGAGGTACTGCAATACCAGGTCAATGCGTGGAGTGGACAGAGCAAGCTCTTTTTCCATCTCCCTGTTCTAAAAATCCATTTAATATATGGTCCCCAGATAGGGGACGTATCAGATATTAAACTGATAAGAACAGATACTACACTTGATCTTAGCCAAAAGGCCGAGAAGCGATAACCAGAATTGGTTTGGGCCTCGAGTGGCACCCTGGCCTATGCCGGACACATCTTAGGGAGAGAGAGCGAGAGGGAGACAAACCCACGCCTACACAAGACATTTTGTCACCCAAGCCAACCCTTGAAAAGGCTGCTTTGCAGAGCAAAAACAAGAAGAATGGTGCGTTTTGCAGCCGCCGCCCACTGCAATGAATCTGAATAACTCCTCCTTTAGGGCGCAAGCAACTCCCCTCCCCCTTGCAGTCTTTCCAATTCACGATACAAAAAGACGGACAGGACAGGTTGCCTGACTTTCCGTCACTGCCACCCTTTGCCATCCTTACCCGTAGAAAGCCCTTTCATCATCCCCAAACCCTAATCTTTTCCCTTTCCTTCCCAGCCCCCAAACCCTGCCCTCTGTACCTTTCTCACCACCCGCTTCCCTTCTCCTGTCATCCCCCTACCACCCGGGAAAAAAAGAGATTGCCCCCTCCTTCCACTAGCCCACCCTCCCACCCAAAGAACAACTTCTTCTGCGCAGCTTGTTTTCTAGGCAGCAGCGCTATTGTGATGTCATCGGGGGGCATTGTGACAAGCCGCCAGTGTTCCGTCTCTTCATGTTGTGCACTGTTCAAACCGAAAATACATCAACAGGCAGGCTACAGAAAAGCTTACTAACAAAGGTTAGAGAGGGGCTTTCTCAGAGGGCTTTTTACAGTTTGTCTATTCCCAATTAGCCGGTTTAGTATACTTAATGAAAGTACTAATTCTTTCATAGGCCGCCCATTCTTAGTATTTGACGTTCAGGTAACAACAGGTAACTTTATTTGGAGTGGAAGCAGAGAGATAACACCAGATGCCAATTGTAGATCCTCTCACACCTGTGGTCACTGCAGCATCTGACTCCACTTTGTCCAAAAGGGATCTATTCCATTCAATTACACATGATCTAGATTAGACTGACAACAAGATACTGCACGGGACATAGCAGAGTTGGTGAAGTTGAGTGGTGATGAGTTTGCTATTTGGATGAATAAAGCAAGTAAAAAGTGTGTTAGATAAAAATTCATTTCAATTCGCTAATCGGGCTAATATGAATCAGGTGAATCGAGTTCTGCTTTTGGAAACTGGGTTAAGAAGGGGTGCACCGTTCCTGGAGGTACTGCAATACCAGGTCAATGCGTGGAGTGGACAGAGCAAGCTCTTTTTCCATCTCCCTGTTCTAAAAATCCATTTAATATATGGTCCCCAGATAGGGGACGTATCAGATATTAAACTGATAAGAACAGATACTACACTTGATCTTAGCCAAAAGGCCGAGAAGCGATAACCAGAATTGGTTTGGGCCTCGAGTGGCACCCTGGCCTATGCCGGACACATCTTAGGGAGAGAGAGCGAGAGGGAGACAAACCCACGCCTACACAAGACATTTTGTCACCCAAGCCAACCCTTGAAAAGGCTGCTTTGCAGAGCAAAAACAAGAAGAATGGTGCGTTTTGCAGCCGCCGCCCACTGCAATGAATCTGAATAACTCCTCCTTTAGGGCGCAAGCAACTCCCCTCCCCCTTGCAGTCTTTCCAATTCACGATACAAAAAGACGGACAGGACAGGTTGCCTGACTTTCCGTCACTGCCACCCTTTGCCATCCTTACCCGTAGAAAGCCCTTTCATCATCCCCAAACCCTAATCTTTTCCCTTTCCTTCCCAGCCCCCAAACCCTGCCCTCTGTACCTTTCTCACCACCCGCTTCCCTTCTCCTGTCATCCCCCTACCACCCGGGAAAAAAAGAGATTGCCCCCTCCTTCCACTAGCCCACCCTCCCACCCAAAGAACAACTTCTTCTGCGCAGCTTGTTTTCTAGGCAGCAGCGCTATTGTGATGTCATCGGGGGGCATTGTGACAAGCCGCCAGTGTTCCGTCTCTTCATGTTGTGCACTGTTCAAACCGAAAATACATCAACAGGCAGGCTACAGAAAAGCTTACTAACAAAGGTTAGAGAGGGGCTTTCTCAGAGGGCTTTTTACAGTTTGTCTATTCCCAATTAGCCGGTTTAGTATACTTAATGAAAGTACTAATTCTTTCATAGGCCGCCCATTCTTAGTATTTGACGTTCAGGTAACAACAGGTAACTTTATTTGGAGTGGAAGCAGAGAGATAACACCAGATGCCAATTGTAGATCCTCTCACACCTGTGGTCACTGCAGCATCTGACTCCACTTTGTCCAAAAGGGATCTATTCCATTCAATTACACATGATCTAGATTAGACTGACAACAAGATACTGCACGGGACATAGCAGAGTTGGTGAAGTTGAGTGGTGATGAGTTTGCTATTTGGATGAATAAAGCAAGTAAAAAGTGTGTTAGATAAAAATTCATTTCAATTCGCTAATCGGGCTAATATGAATCAGGTGAATCGAGTTCTGCTTTTGGAAACTGGGTTAAGAAGGGGTGCACCGTTCCTGGAGGTACTGCAATACCAGGTCAATGCGTGGAGTGGACAGAGCAAGCTCTTTTTCCATCTCCCTGTTCTAAAAATCCATTTAATATATGGTCCCCAGATAGGGGACGTATCAGATATTAAACTGATAAGAACAGATTTTTGATTTAATGAAGCTTTCCAAAGCACCGCAAAAAATGCATGACCGAAGTCACACCAAAAACAGTGCAAAGGCTAGGATTCGTGTGGACCCCTCCGTGAGGAGAGGGTCCCCAAAAATCAACCCCGTCCCTCCGAGCCAGAAGGCCACAGCAAGGGTCAGGGATCTTCGGTGCTCCCCCAAGCCGAAGCCTGGTTGAGCCTTGTCGTTGCTCCCAGCGTCCACCCAGGCATCTTACCCAAGTGGAGTAGAGAGCTACTAGTTGTTGGTTTCGCAGCCGAAACTGCCCGGACCGTCAACCGGTGTTGGTTTCTCAGCCCAAGGCTAACCGGACCTCCAACCGGGTGTTGGTTTCTCAGCCGAAGCTGACCCGGACCTCCAACCGGGTGTTGGTTTCTCAGCCGAAGCTGACCCAGACCTCCAACCGGGTGTTGGTTTCTCAGCCGAAGCTGACCCGGACCTCCAACCGGGTGTTGGTTTCTCAGCCCAAAGCTGAACGGACCTCCGACCATGATTATAAAAATTTCCCTTCCTAGCCAGAAGGCCGGGATAGAGCAATATGCTCAGAAAGTATGAAAGGGCAAGGTACGGTGTGCTACAGAGCCCAAGGCTCGCCGGGGTCCCAAGCCAGCAAGCTCAGACTCACTCCAGGGTCGTCAGTCCTGGGGCACATTGCACCATAGCCCCCACACTTACTCAGTCTAATAGCCTCGATCCTGGTAGGGCCATGTTTTCCTCTAGATGAATATACTATACATCAAGAGTACTAGCAAGCGCAACCTTCCAGTGTGCATTGCATCTGCCGAGCCTCACAGATACTACACTTGATCTTAGCCAAAAGGCCGAGAAGCGATAACCAGAATTGGTTTGGGCCTCGAGTGGCACCCTGGCCTATGCCGGACACATCTTAGGGAGAGAGAGCGAGAGGGAGACAAACCCACGCCTACACAAGACATTTTGTCACCCAAGCCAACCCTTGAAAAGGCTGCTTTGCAGAGCAAAAACAAGAAGAATGGTGCGTTTTGCAGCCGCCGCCCACTGCAATGAATCTGAATAACTCCTCCTTTAGGGCGCAAGCAACTCCCCTCCCCCTTGCAGTCTTTCCAATTCACGATACAAAAAGACGGACAGGACAGGTTGCCTGACTTTCCGTCACTGCCACCCTTTGCCATCCTTACCCGTAGAAAGCCCTTTCATCATCCCCAAACCCTAATCTTTTCCCTTTCCTTCCCAGCCCCCAAACCCTGCCCTCTGTACCTTTCTCACCACCCGCTTCCCTTCTCCTGTCATCCCCCTACCACCCGGGAAAAAAAGAGATTGCCCCCTCCTTCCACTAGCCCACCCTCCCACCCAAAGAACAACTTCTTCTGCGCAGCTTGTTTTCTAGGCAGCAGCGCTATTGTGATGTCATCGGGGGGCATTGTGACAAGCCGCCAGTGTTCCGTCTCTTCATGTTGTGCACTGTTCAAACCGAAAATACATCAACAGGCAGGCTACAGAAAAGCTTACTAACAAAGGTTAGAGAGGGGCTTTCTCAGAGGGCTTTTTACAGTTTGTCTATTCCCAATTAGCCGGTTTAGTATACTTAATGAAAGTACTAATTCTTTCATAGGCCGCCCATTCTTAGTATTTGACGTTCAGGTAACAACAGGTAACTTTATTTGGAGTGGAAGCAGAGAGATAACACCAGATGCCAATTGTAGATCCTCTCACACCTGTGGTCACTGCAGCATCTGACTCCACTTTGTCCAAAAGGGATCTATTCCATTCAATTACACATGATCTAGATTAGACTGACAACAAGATACTGCACGGGACATAGCAGAGTTGGTGAAGTTGAGTGGTGATGAGTTTGCTATTTGGATGAATAAAGCAAGTAAAAAGTGTGTTAGATAAAAATTCATTTCAATTCGCTAATCGGGCTAATATGAATCAGGTGAATCGAGTTCTGCTTTTGGAAACTGGGTTAAGAAGGGGTGCACCGTTCCTGGAGGTACTGCAATACCAGGTCAATGCGTGGAGTGGACAGAGCAAGCTCTTTTTCCATCTCCCTGTTCTAAAAATCCATTTAATATATGGTCCCCAGATAGGGGACGTATCAGATATTAAACTGATAAGAACAGATACTACACTTGATCTTAGCCAAAAGGCCGAGAAGCGATAACCAGAATTGGTTTGGGCCTCGAGTGGCACCCTGGCCTATGCCGGACACATCTTAGGGAGAGAGAGCGAGAGGGAGACAAACCCACGCCTACACAAGACATTTTGTCACCCAAGCCAACCCTTGAAAAGGCTGCTTTGCAGAGCAAAAACAAGAAGAATGGTGCGTTTTGCAGCCGCCGCCCACTGCAATGAATCTGAATAACTCCTCCTTTAGGGCGCAAGCAACTCCCCTCCCCCTTGCAGTCTTTCCAATTCACGATACAAAAAGACGGACAGGACAGGTTGCCTGACTTTCCGTCACTGCCACCCTTTGCCATCCTTACCCGTAGAAAGCCCTTTCATCATCCCCAAACCCTAATCTTTTCCCTTTCCTTCCCAGCCCCCAAACCCTGCCCTCTGTACCTTTCTCACCACCCGCTTCCCTTCTCCTGTCATCCCCCTACCACCCGGGAAAAAAAGAGATTGCCCCCTCCTTCCACTAGCCCACCCTCCCACCCAAAGAACAACTTCTTCTGCGCAGCTTGTTTTCTAGGCAGCAGCGCTATTGTGATGTCATCGGGGGGCATTGTGACAAGCCGCCAGTGTTCCGTCTCTTCATGTTGTGCACTGTTCAAACCGAAAATACATCAACAGGCAGGCTACAGAAAAGCTTACTAACAAAGGTTAGAGAGGGGCTTTCTCAGAGGGCTTTTTACAGTTTGTCTATTCCCAATTAGCCGGTTTAGTATACTTAATGAAAGTACTAATTCTTTCATAGGCCGCCCATTCTTAGTATTTGACGTTCAGGTAACAACAGGTAACTTTATTTGGAGTGGAAGCAGAGAGATAACACCAGATGCCAATTGTAGATCCTCTCACACCTGTGGTCACTGCAGCATCTGACTCCACTTTGTCCAAAAGGGATCTATTCCATTCAATTACACATGATCTAGATTAGACTGACAACAAGATACTGCACGGGACATAGCAGAGTTGGTGAAGTTGAGTGGTGATGAGTTTGCTATTTGGATGAATAAAGCAAGTAAAAAGTGTGTTAGATAAAAATTCATTTCAATTCGCTAATCGGGCTAATATGAATCAGGTGAATCGAGTTCTGCTTTTGGAAACTGGGTTAAGAAGGGGTGCACCGTTCCTGGAGGTACTGCAATACCAGGTCAATGCGTGGAGTGGACAGAGCAAGCTCTTTTTCCATCTCCCTGTTCTAAAAATCCATTTAATATATGGTCCCCAGATAGGGGACGTATCAGATATTAAACTGATAAGAACAGATACTACACTTGATCTTAGCCAAAAGGCCGAGAAGCGATAACCAGAATTGGTTTGGGCCTCGAGTGGCACCCTGGCCTATGCCGGACACATCTTAGGGAGAGAGAGCGAGAGGGAGACAAACCCACGCCTACACAAGACATTTTGTCACCCAAGCCAACCCTTGAAAAGGCTGCTTTGCAGAGCAAAAACAAGAAGAATGGTGCGTTTTGCAGCCGCCGCCCACTGCAATGAATCTGAATAACTCCTCCTTTAGGGCGCAAGCAACTCCCCTCCCCCTTGCAGTCTTTCCAATTCACGATACAAAAAGACGGACAGGACAGGTTGCCTGACTTTCCGTCACTGCCACCCTTTGCCATCCTTACCCGTAGAAAGCCCTTTCATCATCCCCAAACCCTAATCTTTTCCCTTTCCTTCCCAGCCCCCAAACCCTGCCCTCTGTACCTTTCTCACCACCCGCTTCCCTTCTCCTGTCATCCCCCTACCACCCGGGAAAAAAAGAGATTGCCCCCTCCTTCCACTAGCCCACCCTCCCACCCAAAGAACAACTTCTTCTGCGCAGCTTGTTTTCTAGGCAGCAGCGCTATTGTGATGTCATCGGGGGGCATTGTGACAAGCCGCCAGTGTTCCGTCTCTTCATGTTGTGCACTGTTCAAACCGAAAATACATCAACAGGCAGGCTACAGAAAAGCTTACTAACAAAGGTTAGAGAGGGGCTTTCTCAGAGGGCTTTTTACAGTTTGTCTATTCCCAATTAGCCGGTTTAGTATACTTAATGAAAGTACTAATTCTTTCATAGGCCGCCCATTCTTAGTATTTGACGTTCAGGTAACAACAGGTAACTTTATTTGGAGTGGAAGCAGAGAGATAACACCAGATGCCAATTGTAGATCCTCTCACACCTGTGGTCACTGCAGCATCTGACTCCACTTTGTCCAAAAGGGATCTATTCCATTCAATTACACATGATCTAGATTAGACTGACAACAAGATACTGCACGGGACATAGCAGAGTTGGTGAAGTTGAGTGGTGATGAGTTTGCTATTTGGATGAATAAAGCAAGTAAAAAGTGTGTTAGATAAAAATTCATTTCAATTCGCTAATCGGGCTAATATGAATCAGGTGAATCGAGTTCTGCTTTTGGAAACTGGGTTAAGAAGGGGTGCACCGTTCCTGGAGGTACTGCAATACCAGGTCAATGCGTGGAGTGGACAGAGCAAGCTCTTTTTCCATCTCCCTGTTCTAAAAATCCATTTAATATATGGTCCCCAGATAGGGGACGTATCAGATATTAAACTGATAAGAACAGATACTACACTTGATCTTAGCCAAAAGGCCGAGAAGCGATAACCAGAATTGGTTTGGGCCTCGAGTGGCACCCTGGCCTATGCCGGACACATCTTAGGGAGAGAGAGCGAGAGGGAGACAAACCCACGCCTACACAAGACATTTTGTCACCCAAGCCAACCCTTGAAAAGGCTGCTTTGCAGAGCAAAAACAAGAAGAATGGTGCGTTTTGCAGCCGCCGCCCACTGCAATGAATCTGAATAACTCCTCCTTTAGGGCGCAAGCAAATCCCCTCCCCCTTGCAGTCTTTCCAATTCACGATACAAAAAGACGGACAGGACAGGTTGCCTGACTTTCCGTCACTGCCACCCTTTGCCATCCTTACCCGTAGAAAGCCCTTTCATCATCCCCAAACCCTAATCTTTTCCCTTTCCTTCCCAGCCCCCAAACCCTGCCCTCTGTACCTTTCTCACCACCCGCTTCCCTTCTCCTGTCATCCCCCTACCACCCGGGAAAAAAAGAGATTGCCCCCTCCTTCCACTAGCCCACCCTCCCACCCAAAGAACAACTTCTTCTGCGCAGCTTGTTTTCTAGGCAGCAGCGCTATTGTGATGTCATCGGGGGGCATTGTGACAAGCCGCCAGTGTTCCGTCTCTTCATGTTGTGCACTGTTCAAACCGAAAATACATCAACAGGCAGGCTACAGAAAAGCTTACTAACAAAGGTTAGAGAGGGGCTTTCTCAGAGGGCTTTTTACAGTTTGTCTATTCCCAATTAGCCGGTTTAGTATACTTAATGAAAGTACTAATTCTTTCATAGGCCGCCCATTCTTAGTATTTGACGTTCAGGTAACAACAGGTAACTTTATTTGGAGTGGAAGCAGAGAGATAACACCAGATGCCAATTGTAGATCCTCTCACACCTGTGGTCACTGCAGCATCTGACTCCACTTTGTCCAAAAGGGATCTATTCCATTCAATTACACATGATCTAGATTAGACTGACAACAAGATACTGCACGGGACATAGCAGAGTTGGTGAAGTTGAGTGGTGATGAGTTTGCTATTTGGATGAATAAAGCAAGTAAAAAGTGTGTTAGATAAAAATTCATTTCAATTCGCTAATCGGGCTAATATGAATCAGGTGAATCGAGTTCTGCTTTTGGAAACTGGGTTAAGAAGGGGTGCACCGTTCCTGGAGGTACTGCAATACCAGGTCAATGCGTGGAGTGGACAGAGCAAGCTCTTTTTCCATCTCCCTGTTCTAAAAATCCATTTAATATATGGTCCCCAGATAGGGGACGTATCAGATATTAAACTGATAAGAACAGATACTACACTTGATCTTAGCCAAAAGGCCGAGAAGCGATAACCAGAATTGGTTTGGGCCTCGAGTGGCACCCTGGCCTATGCCGGACACATCTTAGGGAGAGAGAGCGAGAGGGAGACAAACCCACGCCTACACAAGACATTTTGTCACCCAAGCCAACCCTTGAAAAGGCTGCTTTGCAGAGCAAAAACAAGAAGAATGGTGCGTTTTGCAGCCGCCGCCCACTGCAATGAATCTGAATAACTCCTCCTTTAGGGCGCAAGCAACTCCCCTCCCCCTTGCAGTCTTTCCAATTCACGATACAAAAAGACGGACAGGACAGGTTGCCTGACTTTCCGTCACTGCCACCCTTTGCCATCCTTACCCGTAGAAAGCCCTTTCATCATCCCCAAACCCTAATCTTTTCCCTTTCCTTCCCAGCCCCCAAACCCTGCCCTCTGTACCTTTCTCACCACCCGCTTCCCTTCTCCTGTCATCCCCCTACCACCCGGGAAAAAAAGAGATTGCCCCCTCCTTCCACTAGCCCACCCTCCCACCCAAAGAACAACTTCTTCTGCGCAGCTTGTTTTCTAGGCAGCAGCGCTATTGTGATGTCATCGGGGGGCATTGTGACAAGCCGCCAGTGTTCCGTCTCTTCATGTTGTGCACTGTTCAAACCGAAAATACATCAACAGGCAGGCTACAGAAAAGCTTACTAACAAAGGTTAGAGAGGGGCTTTCTCAGAGGGCTTTTTACAGTTTGTCTATTCCCAATTAGCCGGTTTAGTATACTTAATGAAAGTACTAATTCTTTCATAGGCCGCCCATTCTTAGTATTTGACGTTCAGGTAACAACAGGTAACTTTATTTGGAGTGGAAGCAGAGAGATAACACCAGATGCCAATTGTAGATCCTCTCACACCTGTGGTCACTGCAGCATCTGACTCCACTTTGTCCAAAAGGGATCTATTCCATTCAATTACACATGATCTAGATTAGACTGACAACAAGATACTGCACGGGACATAGCAGAGTTGGTGAAGTTGAGTGGTGATGAGTTTGCTATTTGGATGAATAAAGCAAGTAAAAAGTGTGTTAGATAAAAATTCATTTCAATTCGCTAATCGGGCTAATATGAATCAGGTGAATCGAGTTCTGCTTTTGGAAACTGGGTTAAGAAGGGGTGCACCGTTCCTGGAGGTACTGCAATACCAGGTCAATGCGTGGAGTGGACAGAGCAAGCTCTTTTTCCATCTCCCTGTTCTAAAAATCCATTTAATATATGGTCCCCAGATAGGGGACGTATCAGATATTAAACTGATAAGAACAGATACTACACTTGATCTTAGCCAAAAGGCCGAGAAGCGATAACCAGAATTGGTTTGGGCCTCGAGTGGCACCCTGGCCTATGCCGGACACATCTTAGGGAGAGAGAGCGAGAGGGAGACAAACCCACGCCTACACAAGACATTTTGTCACCCAAGCCAACCCTTGAAAAGGCTGCTTTGCAGAGCAAAAACAAGAAGAATGGTGCGTTTTGCAGCCGCCGCCCACTGCAATGAATCTGAATAACTCCTCCTTTAGGGCGCAAGCAACTCCCCTCCCCCTTGCAGTCTTTCCAATTCACGATACAAAAAGACGGACAGGACAGGTTGCCTGACTTTCCGTCACTGCCACCCTTTGCCATCCTTACCCGTAGAAAGCCCTTTCATCATCCCCAAACCCTAATCTTTTCCCTTTCCTTCCCAGCCCCCAAACCCTGCCCTCTGTACCTTTCTCACCACCCGCTTCCCTTCTCCTGTCATCCCCCTACCACCCGGGAAAAAAAGAGATTGCCCCCTCCTTCCACTAGCCCACCCTCCCACCCAAAGAACAACTTCTTCTGCGCAGCTTGTTTTCTAGGCAGCAGCGCTATTGTGATGTCATCGGGGGGCATTGTGACAAGCCGCCAGTGTTCCGTCTCTTCATGTTGTGCACTGTTCAAACCGAAAATACATCAACAGGCAGGCTACAGAAAAGCTTACTAACAAAGGTTAGAGAGGGGCTTTCTCAGAGGGCTTTTTACAGTTTGTCTATTCCCAATTAGCCGGTTTAGTATACTTAATGAAAGTACTAATTCTTTCATAGGCCGCCCATTCTTAGTATTTGACGTTCAGGTAACAACAGGTAACTTTATTTGGAGTGGAAGCAGAGAGATAACACCAGATGCCAATTGTAGATCCTCTCACACCTGTGGTCACTGCAGCATCTGACTCCACTTTGTCCAAAAGGGATCTATTCCATTCAATTACACATGATCTAGATTAGACTGACAACAAGATACTGCACGGGACATAGCAGAGTTGGTGAAGTTGAGTGGTGATGAGTTTGCTATTTGGATGAATAAAGCAAGTAAAAAGTGTGTTAGATAAAAATTCATTTCAATTCGCTAATCGGGCTAATATGAATCAGGTGAATCGAGTTCTGCTTTTGGAAACTGGGTTAAGAAGGGGTGCACCGTTCCTGGAGGTACTGCAATACCAGGTCAATGCGTGGAGTGGACAGAGCAAGCTCTTTTTCCATCTCCCTGTTCTAAAAATCCATTTAATATATGGTCCCCAGATAGGGGACGTATCAGATATTAAACTGATAAGAACAGATACTACACTTGATCTTAGCCAAAAGGCCGAGAAGCGATAACCAGAATTGGTTTGGGCCTCGAGTGGCACCCTGGCCTATGCCGGACACATCTTAGGGAGAGAGAGCGAGAGGGAGACAAACCCACGCCTACACAAGACATTTTGTCACCCAAGCCAACCCTTGAAAAGGCTGCTTTGCAGAGCAAAAACAAGAAGAATGGTGCGTTTTGCAGCCGCCGCCCACTGCAATGAATCTGAATAACTCCTCCTTTAGGGCGCAAGCAACTCCCCTCCCCCTTGCAGTCTTTCCAATTCACGATACAAAAAGACGGACAGGACAGGTTGCCTGACTTTCCGTCACTGCCACCCTTTGCCATCCTTACCCGTAGAAAGCCCTTTCATCATCCCCAAACCCTAATCTTTTCCCTTTCCTTCCCAGCCCCCAAACCCTGCCCTCTGTACCTTTCTCACCACCCGCTTCCCTTCTCCTGTCATCCCCCTACCACCCGGGAAAAAAAGAGATTGCCCCCTCCTTCCACTAGCCCACCCTCCCACCCAAAGAACAACTTCTTCTGCGCAGCTTGTTTTCTAGGCAGCAGCGCTATTGTGATGTCATCGGGGGGCATTGTGACAAGCCGCCAGTGTTCCGTCTCTTCATGTTGTGCACTGTTCAAACCGAAAATACATCAACAGGCAGGCTACAGAAAAGCTTACTAACAAAGGTTAGAGAGGGGCTTTCTCAGAGGGCTTTTTACAGTTTGTCTATTCCCAATTAGCCGGTTTAGTATACTTAATGAAAGTACTAATTCTTTCATAGGCCGCCCATTCTTAGTATTTGACGTTCAGGTAACAACAGGTAACTTTATTTGGAGTGGAAGCAGAGAGATAACACCAGATGCCAATTGTAGATCCTCTCACACCTGTGGTCACTGCAGCATCTGACTCCACTTTGTCCAAAAGGGATCTATTCCATTCAATTACACATGATCTAGATTAGACTGACAACAAGATACTGCACGGAACATAGCAGAGTTGGTGAAGTTGAGTGGTGATGAGTTTGCTATTTGGATGAATAAAGCAAGTAAAAAGTGTGTTAGATAAAAATTCATTTCAATTCGCTAATCGGGCTAATATGAATCAGGTGAATCGAGTTCTGCTTTTGGAAACTGGGTTAAGAAGGGGTGCACCGTTCCTGGAGGTACTGCAATACCAGGTCAATGCGTGGAGTGGACAGAGCAAGCTCTTTTTCCATCTCCCTGTTCTAAAAATCCATTTAATATATGGTCCCCAGATAGGGGACGTATCAGATATTAAACTGATAAGAACAGATACTACACTTGATCTTAGCCAAAAGGCCGAGAAGCGATAACCAGAATTGGTTTGGGCCTCGAGTGGCACCCTGGCCTATGCCGGACACATCTTAGGGAGAGAGAGCGAGAGGGAGACAAACCCACGCCTACACAAGACATTTTGTCACCCAAGCCAACCCTTGAAAAGGCTGCTTTGCAGAGCAAAAACAAGAAGAATGGTGCGTTTTGCAGCCGCCGCCCACTGCAATGAATCTGAATAACTCCTCCTTTAGGGCGCAAGCAACTCCCCTCCCCCTTGCAGTCTTTCCAATTCACGATACAAAAAGACGGACAGGACAGGTTGCCTGACTTTCCGTCACTGCCACCCTTTGCCATCCTTACCCGTAGAAAGCCCTTTCATCATCCCCAAACCCTAATCTTTTCCCTTTCCTTCCCAGCCCCCAAACCCTGCCCTCTGTACCTTTCTCACCACCCGCTTCCCTTCTCCTGTCATCCCCCTACCACCCGGGAAAAAAAGAGATTGCCCCCTCCTTCCACTAGCCCACCCTCCCACCCAAAGAACAACTTCTTCTGCGCAGCTTGTTTTCTAGGCAGCAGCGCTATTGTGATGTCATCGGGGGGCATTGTGACAAGCCGCCAGTGTTCCGTCTCTTCATGTTGTGCACTGTTCAAACCGAAAATACATCAACAGGCAGGCTACAGAAAAGCTTACTAACAAAGGTTAGAGAGGGGCTTTCTCAGAGGGCTTTTTACAGTTTGTCTATTCCCAATTAGCCGGTTTAGTATACTTAATGAAAGTACTAATTCTTTCATAGGCCGCCCATTCTTAGTATTTGACGTTCAGGTAACAACAGGTAACTTTATTTGGAGTGGAAGCAGAGAGATAACACCAGATGCCAATTGTAGATCCTCTCACACCTGTGGTCACTGCAGCATCTGACTCCACTTTGTCCAAAAGGGATCTATTCCATTCAATTACACATGATCTAGATTAGACTGACAACAAGATACTGCACGGGACATAGCAGAGTTGGTGAAGTTGAGTGGTGATGAGTTTGCTATTTGGATGAATAAAGCAAGTAAAAAGTGTGTTAGATAAAAATTCATTTCAATTCGCTAATCGGGCTAATATGAATCAGGTGAATCGAGTTCTGCTTTTGGAAACTGGGTTAAGAAGGGGTGCACCGTTCCTGGAGGTACTGCAATACCAGGTCAATGCGTGGAGTGGACAGAGCAAGCTCTTTTTCCATCTCCCTGTTCTAAAAATCCATTTAATATATGGTCCCCAGATAGGGGACGTATCAGATATTAAACTGATAAGAACAGATTTTTGATTTAATGAAGCTTTCCAAAGCACCGCAAAAAATGCATGACCAAAGTCACACCAAAAACAGTGCAAAGGCTAGGATTCGTGTGGACCCCTCCGTGAGGAGAGGGTCCCCAAAAATCAACCCCGTCCCTCCGAGCCAGAAGGCCACAGCAAGGGTCAGGGATCTTCGGTGCTCCCCCAAGCCGAAGCCTGGTTGAGCCTTGTCGTTGCTCCCAGCGTCCACCCAGGCATCTTACCCAAGTGGAGTAGAGAGCTACTAGTTGTTGGTTTCGCAGCCGAAACTGCCCGGACCGTCAACCGGTGTTGGTTTCTCAGCCCAAGGCTAACCGGACCTCCAACCGGGTGTTGGTTTCTCAGCCGAAGCTGACCCGGACCTCCAACCGGGTGTTGGTTTCTCAGCCGAAGCTGACCCGGACCTCCAACCGGGTGTTGGTTTCTCAGCCGAAGCTGACCCGGACCTCCAACCGGGTGTTGGTTTCTCAGCCAAAGCTGACCCAGACCTCCAACCGGGTGTTGGTTTCTCAGCCCAAAGCTGAACGGACCTCCGACCATGATTATAAAAATTTCCCTTCCTAGCCAGAAGGCCGGGATAGAGCAATATGCTCAGAAAGTATGAAAAGGCAAGGTACGGTGTGCTACAGAGCCCAAGGCTCGCCGGGGTCCCAAGCCAGCAAGCTCAGACTCACTCCAGGGTCGTCAATCCTGGGGCACATTGCACCATAGCCCCCACACTTACTCAGTCTAATAGCCTCGATCCTGGTAGGGCCATGGTTTCCTCTAGATGGATATACTATCCTCCCAAAGTACTAACAAGCGCAACCTTCCAGTGTGCATTGCATCATTGTACTAAGGTGGCCGGAGCCTTAAACCACCTTTTCGAACAGATACTACACTTGATCTTAGCCAAAAGGCCGAGAAGCGATAACCAGAATTGGTTTGGGCCTCGAGTGGCACCCTGGCCTATGCCGGACACATCTTAGGGAGAGAGAGCGAGAGGGAGACAAACCCACGCCTACACAAGACATTTTGTCACCCAAGCCAACCCTTGAAAAGGCTGCTTTGCAGAGCAAAAACAAGAAGAATGGTGCGTTTTGCAGCCGCCGCCCACTGCAATGAATCTGAATAACTCCTCCTTTAGGGCGCAAGCAACTCCCCTCCCCCTTGCAGTCTTTCCAATTCACGATACAAAAAGACGGACAGGACAGGTTGCCTGACTTTCCGTCACTGCCACCCTTTGCCATCCTTACCCGTAGAAAGCCCTTTCATCATCCCCAAACCCTAATCTTTTCCCTTTCCTTCCCAGCCCCCAAACCCTGCCCTCTGTACCTTTCTCACCACCCGCTTCCCTTCTCCTGTCATCCCCCTACCACCCGGGAAAAAAAGAGATTGCCCCCTCCTTCCACTAGCCCACCCTCCCACCCAAAGAACAACTTCTTCTGCGCAGCTTGTTTTCTAGGCAGCAGCGCTATTGTGATGTCATCGGGGGGCATTGTGACAAGCCGCCAGTGTTCCGTATCTTCATGTTGTGCACTGTTCAAACCGAAAATACATCAACAGGCAGGCTACAGAAAAGCTTACTAACAAAGGTTAGAGAGGGGCTTTCTCAGAGGGCTTTTTACAGTTTGTCTATTCCCAATTAGCCGGTTTAGTATACTTAATGAAAGTACTAATTCTTTCATAGGCCGCCCATTCTTAGTATTTGACGTTCAGGTAACAACAGGTAACTTTATTTGGAGTGGAAGCAGAGAGATAACACCAGATGCCAATTGTAGATCCTCTCACACCTGTGGTCACTGCAGCATCTGACTCCACTTTGTCCAAAAGGGATCTATTCCATTCAATTACACATGATCTAGATTAGACTGACAACAAGATACTGCACGGGACATAGCAGAGTTGGTGAAGTTGAGTGGTGATGAGTTTGCTATTTGGATGAATAAAGCAAGTAAAAAGTGTGTTAGATAAGAATTCATTTCAATTCGCTAATCGGGCTAATATGAATCAGGTGAATCGAGTTCTGCTTTTGGAAACTGGGTTAAGAAGGGGTGCACCGTTCCTGGAGGTACTGCAATACCAGGTCAATGCGTGGAGTGGACAGAGCAAGCTCTTTTTCCATCTCCCTGTTCTAAAAATCCATTTAATATATGGTCCCCAGATAGGGGACGTATCAGATATTAAACTGATAAGAACAGATACTACACTTGATCTTAGCCAAAAGGCCGAGAAGCGATAACCAGAATTGGTTTGGGCCTCGAGTGGCACCCTGGCCTATGCCGGACACATCTTAGGGAGAGAGAGCGAGAGGGAGACAAACCCACGCCTACACAAGACATTTTGTCACCCAAGCCAACCCTTGAAAAGGCTGCTTTGCAGAGCAAAAACAAGAAGAATGGTGCGTTTTGCAGCCGCCGCCCACTGCAATGAATCTGAATAACTCCTCCTTTAGGGCGCAAGCAACTCCCCTCCCCCTTGCAGTCTTTCCAATTCACGATACAAAAAGACGGACAGGACAGGTTGCCTGACTTTCCGTCACTGCCACCCTTTGCCATCCTTACCCGTAGAAAGCCCTTTCATCATCCCCAAACCCTAATCTTTTCCCTTTCCTTCCCAGCCCCCAAACCCTGCCCTCTGTACCTTTCTCACCACCCGCTTCCCTTCTCCTGTCATCCCCCTACCACCCGGGAAAAAAAGAGATTGCCCCCTCCTTCCACTAGCCCACCCTCCCACCCAAAGAACAACTTCTTCTGCGCAGCTTGTTTTCTAGGCAGCAGCGCTATTGTGATGTCATCGGGGGGCATTGTGACAAGCCGCCAGTGTTCCGTCTCTTCATGTTGTGCACTGTTCAAACCGAAAATACATCAACAGGCAGGCTACAGAAAAGCTTACTAACAAAGGTTAGAGAGGGGCTTTCTCAGAGGGCTTTTTACAGTTTGTCTATTCCCAATTAGCCGGTTTAGTATACTTAATGAAAGTACTAATTCTTTCATAGGCCGCCCATTCTTAGTATTTGACGTTCAGGTAACAACAGGTAACTTTATTTGGAGTGGAAGCAGAGAGATAACACCAGATGCCAATTGTAGATCCTCTCACACCTGTGGTCACTGCAGCATCTGACTCCACTTTGTCCAAAAGGGATCTATTCCATTCAATTACACATGATCTAGATTAGACTGACAACAAGATACTGCACGGGACATAGCAGAGTTGGTGAAGTTGAGTGGTGATGAGTTTGCTATTTGGATGAATAAAGCAAGTAAAAAGTGTGTTAGATAAAAATTCATTTCAATTCGCTAATCGGGCTAATATGAATCAGGTGAATCGAGTTCTGCTTTTGGAAACTGGGTTAAGAAGGGGTGCACCGTTCCTGGAGGTACTGCAATACCAGGTCAATGCGTGGAGTGGACAGAGCAAGCTCTTTTTCCATCTCCCTGTTCTAAAAATCCATTTAATATATGGTCCCCAGATAGGGGACGTATCAGATATTAAACTGATAAGAACAGATACTACACTTGATCTTAGCCAAAAGGCCGAGAAGCGATAACCAGAATTGGTTTGGGCCTCGAGTGGCACCCTGGCCTATGCCGGACACATCTTAGGGAGAGAGAGCGAGAGGGAGACAAACCCACGCCTACACAAGACATTTTGTCACCCAAGCCAACCCTTGAAAAGGCTGCTTTGCAGAGCAAAAACAAGAAGAATGGTGCGTTTTGCAGCCGCCGCCCACTGCAATGAATCTGAATAACTCCTCCTTTAGGGCGCAAGCAACTCCCCTCCCCCTTGCAGTCTTTCCAATTCACGATACAAAAAGACGGACAGGACAGGTTGCCTGACTTTCCGTCACTGCCACCCTTTGCCATCCTTACCCGTAGAAAGCCCTTTCATCATCCCCAAACCCTAATCTTTTCCCTTTCCTTCCCAGCCCCCAAACCCTGCCCTCTGTACCTTTCTCACCACCCGCTTCCCTTCTCCTGTCATCCCCCTACCACCCGGGAAAAAAAGAGATTGCCCCCTCCTTCCACTAGCCCACCCTCCCACCCAAAGAACAACTTCTTCTGCGCAGCTTGTTTTCTAGGCAGCAGCGCTATTGTGATGTCATCGGGGGGCATTGTGACAAGCCGCCAGTGTTCCGTCTCTTCATGTTGTGCACTGTTCAAACCGAAAATACATCAACAGGCAGGCTACAGAAAAGCTTACTAACAAAGGTTAGAGAGGGGCTTTCTCAGAGGGCTTTTTACAGTTTGTCTATTCCCAATTAGCCGGTTTAGTATACTTAATGAAAGTACTAATTCTTTCATAGGCCGCCCATTCTTAGTATTTGACGTTCAGGTAACAACAGGTAACTTTATTTGGAGTGGAAGCAGAGAGATAACACCAGATGCCAATTGTAGATCCTCTCACACCTGTGGTCACTGCAGCATCTGACTCCACTTTGTCCAAAAGGGATCTATTCCATTCAATTACACATGATCTAGATTAGACTGACAACAAGATACTGCACGGGACATAGCAGAGTTGGTGAAGTTGAGTGGTGATGAGTTTGCTATTTGGATGAATAAAGCAAGTAAAAAGTGTGTTAGATAAAAATTCATTTCAATTCGCTAATCGGGCTAATATGAATCAGGTGAATCGAGTTCTGCTTTTGGAAACTGGGTTAAGAAGGGGTGCACCGTTCCTGGAGGTACTGCAATACCAGGTCAATGCGTGGAGTGGACAGAGCAAGCTCTTTTTCCATCTCCCTGTTCTAAAAATCCATTTAATATATGGTCCCCAGATAGGGGACGTATCAGATATTAAACTGATAAGAACAGATACTACACTTGATCTTAGCCAAAAGGCCGAGAAGCGATAACCAGAATTGGTTTGGGCCTCGAGTGGCACCCTGGCCTATGCCGGACACATCTTAGGGAGAGAGAGCGAGAGGGAGACAAACCCACGCCTACACAAGACATTTTGTCACCCAAGCCAACCCTTGAAAAGGCTGCTTTGCAGAGCAAAAACAAGAAGAATGGTGCGTTTTGCAGCCGCCGCCCACTGCAATGAATCTGAATAACTCCTCCTTTAGGGCGCAAGCAACTCCCCTCCCCCTTGCAGTCTTTCCAATTCACGATACAAAAAGACGGACAGGACAGGTTGCCTGACTTTCCGTCACTGCCACCCTTTGCCATCCTTACCCGTAGAAAGCCCTTTCATCATCCCCAAACCCTAATCTTTTCCCTTTCCTTCCCAGCCCCCAAACCCTGCCCTCTGTACCTTTCTCACCACCCGCTTCCCTTCTCCTGTCATCCCCCTACCACCCGGGAAAAAAAGAGATTGCCCCCTCCTTCCACTAGCCCACCCTCCCACCCAAAGAACAACTTCTTCTGCGCAGCTTGTTTTCTAGGCAGCAGCGCTATTGTGATGTCATCGGGGGGCATTGTGACAAGCCGCCAGTGTTCCGTCTCTTCATGTTGTGCACTGTTCAAACCGAAAATACATCAACAGGCAGGCTACAGAAAAGCTTACTAACAAAGGTTAGAGAGGGGCTTTCTCAGAGGGCTTTTTACAGTTTGTCTATTCCCAATTAGCCGGTTTAGTATACTTAATGAAAGTACTAATTCTTTCATAGGCCGCCCATTCTTAGTATTTGACGTTCAGGTAACAACAGGTAACTTTATTTGGAGTGGAAGCAGAGAGATAACACCAGATGCCAATTGTAGATCCTCTCACACCTGTGGTCACTGCAGCATCTGACTCCACTTTGTCCAAAAGGGATCTATTCCATTCAATTACACATGATCTAGATTAGACTGACAACAAGATACTGCACGGGACATAGCAGAGTTGGTGAAGTTGAGTGGTGATGAGTTTGCTATTTGGATGAATAAAGCAAGTAAAAAGTGTGTTAGATAAAAATTCATTTCAATTCGCTAATCGGGCTAATATGAATCAGGTGAATCGAGTTCTGCTTTTGGAAACTGGGTTAAGAAGGGGTGCACCGTTCCTGGAGGTACTGCAATACCAGGTCAATGCGTGGAGTGGACAGAGCAAGCTCTTTTTCCATCTCCCTGTTCTAAAAATCCATTTAATATATGGTCCCCAGATAGGGGACGTATCAGATATTAAACTGATAAGAACAGATACTGTGAAGCCCCGCAGGTGTTGTGTCGGTGCATACCTTCAGGGACTCCACGTAGCTGGTGCTGGTCACAGGTAGGGAATCTTCAGTTTTGATCGTGACGCCACTCTCAGATTTGCGGTCAGAGGGGACCGCCACTGCAGATTAGGAGGCACCTGGGGCTGATGGTGGGTGCAGTCGGGTGTAGTAGCCTCCTGAGAGTGAGGCAAGCCCCAGGGCCCTTTGTAAAGCTGTAGTACCACAAGTCGCAGAATGACCACACACAGGCAGAGTGTCTTTCAGGGTTTTTACTCACTTCAGGTGGCAGGGTGAGTAGCCCGGGCGTAGCTGGGATGAACCAGGTGGGAACCAGGTATCCTTCCGGCTGACTGTATGAGGGTGACTACTAACTCGCCTTCCTTAGCCCTTGGTGGTTTGGGGTGACCCCGACTTTGAGTCCCTATGGGGGTCACCCAGGGAAGATGCTCCAAGCCTCTCTCCCCTTCTTGTTTTGCCGTGTGCTTGTTCCCCGGGCCAGGCCACTCCAGCCTCTTGCCTCCTGTGACCTATGGGCCCTACTTGCGGTTACGTGGCTGCGGCTTTTGGTTGTTGTGGTGTGGGCTGTAAGAGCCCCACACCGGCAGGTTTAGCAGGGAAAGGTGAATCTATCCTCGCTTCGGGATCTGCCGCCCGGTTGGGCCTGGTGCTCTCTAGAAGTCTCCGTACTTCCCACTCCGTGCACTCTCTAGCTGAAGCTGGCTTTCAGGCAGCACTCCTAGTTGACCGTTCTCCCCCGTCTGTAGTCACTGCGCGGGCGCTGTTAGACAGCATCAGCCCCACAGGTCTGCTCCTCACTGAGCCCTCTGGAGTTCTCTGCTCTAACTCACTCACTGCTCCTCCTCTCCTGTTCTTGCCTACGCCACCTAGCAACCAGACTCTCCACCACACCCCTTGAGAGGAGATGGAGGCTCTACCCCCTCCACTATTCCAGTGAAGGTGAAGGCTTGCCCCCTCCTGGGATCCCCAGGGGTCCTCTCATGGGTACATGTGTGAGACCTGATCACTATGCGCCTGTGTTCCACACCCCTGTCAGCCTTCTGGATTACCTGTATTGTACTGTCCCCAGCATGGGTGCAGTACTCAGTGGTGCCTGACCAGGTCAGGGGCGCCACATTCCCCCTTAGTTATCACCAGCACGTCCTCGGGCTGCAAGACAACATTTTAAAATGCATAAAACATTAAAACATGTAAAACATTTAAAAGCACCAGGTATCATACATCACCACCCTCCACCCACAAGTCCGTTAACCCACCCAAAACCCTTTCACGTTGGCCGCGGCTTCAGCCACTTCTGGCAGGATGTAGAGGCGGCTTACATGGGTTGGTGGTTTCAGGGTATACCTGGCCTGGTGGATCCGCGCCTTCAGCCTCTTCTGGCAGGATTCAGAGGCGGCCTCCACAGTTGGTGCTGACCAGGTACCCTCTTTGTGGTGGTGAGCCAAGGCCCCATAAACAGGCGTGCTCTCTGGTCGCAGGTGAGCCAAGGCCCTTTTCTACGGACGGGCCCCCCTGGTTGCAGACGAGCCAAGCCCCTAAACAGGCTGGCCCTGGTGGTGGTGCCACTGGTGTAACTATTTACACTGCGAGAGTTTGTGGCTATAGCAAGTTCATAGCCTTAAGTTTATTTCTCACAATAGTTTTTGTGGGCACATTCTTAAACAATAACGTTGCAAACAAAACTTTCAAAACTTTAACTTCTGTACTTCTTTTCTGTACTTTACTTTACTCCTCTTTTTCACTAGGGCGAGGGCACGTTGGGCACTGGCACCTGTGACTTTCTTGCTCTTTGTCTCTTTCTTCATCTGTAGGATCTTTATCTTTCCGTTCTTGGTCTTCATCTGTTTCTACATCTGGTTCTTTATCTCTATCTTGTCTTTCTTGTCTTTCTTGTCTTTCTTGTCTTTCTTGTCTTTCTTGTCTTTCTTGTCTTTCCTGTCTTTCTTGTTGCAGGGGATGGCTGTAAGGTTTGTTGGGACATAAGGTTACATCAAGTGCGTACAATCCCCTTTCACCTTGGTGCATGGTAAACTGTACCAAATCTCCCATTTTCAGATTTCTGCAAGGGTGTCCTCTTGGCAGATGAGCGTTCACATCTCTGCGGTTTACAAATATCCCTTCTTTTATTCCTGGTGCTACAATGAAGCCATAGCCACTTTTCAAGTTGAAATCTTCCACTACGCCATAACACAGGGGTCCTCTAGCCTGGGCTTTGGACTCTCTCAACATACGCTTCTCCTTTAGGTCTCTGGCGGTGACTGCTCTCTGTTCAGGAGACTGTGGTGCTGGAGCAAACTGTGTTCTTCTGCGCCGTGTCTTGCGGGCTGGATCCTGTAGCGGGCAGCTCACAAACTCCCAGGTGAGGCTCTTAGGCAGCTCTTCTTCTGCAGAGGGGGTCAGGTCCTCCTCGTCCCAGCGGGAGTATGGCAGCATCTCCGGCTCTGAGTAGGAGTCTGCTGCGGCTGGCGTCGGAGTTAGCCCTTCTGCCTCCTGGCCTCCTCTCCCCCTTAGTTCTTCCTGGCACTCCTCTGATGGCAGGACTGGGGATGGACTTTCTCCTTCTGGCCCATGCGGGGGACTCTCTGGTGTAGCTGCAGGGGTTATCTGAATCTCCTCAGGGGTGCATGGGGGGCGCAGGTACAGATCCACCAACCACTGGGGAAACTTGGCCTCCATGTCGGCCCTCATCTGCCAGTATTCTTCCTCCAGCGTGGGCTTCCTATCAGAGACCTCCGGGGACTGGGGAGCAGTGTCAGCTCTGGCCTTACAGGCCGGGGTAAATGCTGAGGTAGTCTTTCCTTGGCGGGCCGCGCCTAGCATGGCGGCGGCCTTGTCTTGGCGGGCCGCGCCCTGTATGGCGGCGGCCTGGTCTTGGCGGGCCGCGCCCGGCATGGCGGCGGCCTGGTCTTGGCGGGCCGCGCCCTGTTTGGCGGCGGCCTGGTCTTGGCGGGCCGCGCCCGGCATGGCGGCGGCCTGGTCTTGGCGGGCCGCGCCCTGTTTGGCGACGGCCTGGTCTTGGCGGACCGCGCCCGGCATGGCGGCGGCCTGGTCTTGGCGGGCCGCGCCCTGTTTGGCGGCGGCCTGGTCTTGGCGGGCCGCGCCCGGCATGGCGGCGGCCTGGTCTTGGCGGGCCGCGCCCTGTTTGGCGGCGGCCTGGTCTTGGCGGGCCGCGCCCGGCATGGCGGCGGCCTGGTCTTGGCGGGCCGCGCCCTGTTTGGCGACGGCCTGGTCTTGGCGGGCCGCGCCCAGGATGGCGGCGGCCTGGTCCTGGCGGGCCGGGCAGGGCATCGCTGCCGGGACTGGGTCTTGGTGGGCCGAGCAGGGCATCGCTGCAGCCGCTGGGGCTTGGAGGGCCGCACCTGGCGTGGCTGCGGCCTGCTTCAGCGTCGCCGCACCGGACGCCTCTTCAGGGACCGCGGACGTGGCAGCAGGGGTCGGGGCACTTGCGCGGGCCGGGGCATCATTCGACTCACCCGTTGTTGGTAGCACTGGGGTCTGCGTCGTCGCCGTCCCGCCTGACACCCGGCGCGCAGCTCTCCCTTCATAGGCCCGAACCGCCGCGGTCATCTCCTGCAGTTCCATCCGTTCCTCCCGAATCTGCTCCACGACCCGGGTCTCCAGCCGGTTGCAAAACTGGGCCAGCTCTCGGTACCACCAGGCAGCGGAGCCTGGTTCTGGGTTCCTGCGGTCAGACGCCATTTCTTCTGCGCCGTCTTCTGCACGGTCTCCCAGCAGTGGACTCTTCGCTGCCTCCTGTAACAAGCTGTCCAGTTTCTGCTCTGCCTCTTTCAGTAGCTCCGCTCCCAGCAGCAGGCTTGTGGCTCTCTTTCTGTTCCGCCGTTTCTCGACGCTTCCACTCTCATAGCTGGCAAGGTCAGAACTCTGCAGGGGATCTCTGGGTAGCCACACCTCTTCGTGGGCGGTAACTTCTTCCAGCGCGGGCTGCTGTTGTTTTTCAGCGCGCTTTTCATGGTGGCAATATGGCGGCGCTTCCAATTTTTCAAGCGGACCGCCCAGGCACATGGTCACCTGTCTGAACAGGTCTAGTCCTTATCCTGTTCGTGACGCCAGATGTGAAGCCCCGCAGGTGTTGTGTCGGTGCATACCTTCAGGGACTCCACGTAGCTGGTGCTGGTCACAGGTAGGGAATCTTCAGTTTTGATCGTGACGCCACTCTCAGATTTGCGGTCAGAGGGGACCGCCACTGCAGATTAGGAGGCACCTGGGGCTGATGGTGGGTGCAGTCGGGTGTAGTAGCCTCCTGAGAGTGAGGCAAGCCCCAGGGCCCTTTGTAAAGCTGTAGTACCACAAGTCGCAGAATGACCACACACAGGCAGAGTGTCTTTCAGGGTTTTTACTCACTTCAGGTGGCAGGGTGAGTAGCCCGGGCGTAGCTGGGATGAACCAGGTGGGAACCAGGTATCCTTCCGGCTGACTGTATGAGGGTGACTACTAACTCGCCTTCCTTAGCCCTTGGTGGTTTGGGGTGACCCCGACTTTGAGTCCCTATGGGGGTCACCCAGGGAAGATGCTCCAAGCCTCTCTCCCCTTCTTGTTTTGCCGTGTGCTTGTTCCCCGGGCCAGGCCACTCCAGCCTCTTGCCTCCTGTGACCTATGGGCCCTACTTGCGGTTACGTGGCTGCGGCTTTTGGTTGTTGTGGTGTGGGCTGTAAGAGCCCCACACCGGCAGGTTTAGCAGGGAAAGGTGAATCTATCCTCGCTTCGGGATCTGCCGCCCGGTTGGGCCTGGTGCTCTCTAGAAGTCTCCGTACTTCCCACTCCGTGCACTCTCTAGCTGAAGCTGGCTTTCAGGCAGCACTCCTAGTTGACCGTTCTCCCCCGTCTGTAGTCACTGCGCGGGCGCTGTTAGACAGCATCAGCCCCACAGGTCTGCTCCTCACTGAGCCCTCTGGAGTTCTCTGCTCTAACTCACTCACTGCTCCTCCTCTCCTGTTCTTGCCTACGCCACCTAGCAACCAGACTCTCCACCACACCCCTTGAGAGGAGATGGAGGCTCTACCCCCTCCACTATTCCAGTGAAGGTGAAGGCTTGCCCCCTCCTGGGATCCCCAGGGGTCCTCTCATGGGTACATGTGTGAGACCTGATCACTATGCGCCTGTGTTCCACACCCCTGTCAGCCTTCTGGATTACCTGTATTGTACTGTCCCCAGCATGGGTGCAGTACTCAGTGGTGCCTGACCAGGTCAGGGGCGCCACAATACTACACTTGATCTTAGCCAAAAGGCCGAGAAGCGATAACCAGAATTGGTTTGGGCCTCGAGTGGCACCCTGGCCTATGCCGGACACATCTTAGGGAGAGAGAGCGAGAGGGAGACAAACCCACGCCTACACAAGACATTTTGTCACCCAAGCCAACCCTTGAAAAGGCTGCTTTGCAGAGCAAAAACAAGAAGAATGGTGCGTTTTGCAGCCGCCGCCCACTGCAATGAATCTGAATAACTCCTCCTTTAGGGCGCAAGCAACTCCCCTCCCCCTTGCAGTCTTTCCAATTCACGATACAAAAAGACGGACAGGACAGGTTGCCTGACTTTCCGTCACTGCCACCCTTTGCCATCCTTACCCGTAGAAAGCCCTTTCATCATCCCCAAACCCTAATCTTTTCCCTTTCCTTCCCAGCCCCCAAACCCTGCCCTCTGTACCTTTCTCACCACCCGCTTCCCTTCTCCTGTCATCCCCCTACCACCCGGGAAAAAAAGAGATTGCCCCCTCCTTCCACTAGCCCACCCTCCCACCCAAAGAACAACTTCTTCTGCGCAGCTTGTTTTCTAGGCAGCAGCGCTATTGTGATGTCATCGGGGGGCATTGTGACAAGCCGCCAGTGTTCCGTCTCTTCATGTTGTGCACTGTTCAAACCGAAAATACATCAACAGGCAGGCTACAGAAAAGCTTACTAACAAAGGTTAGAGAGGGGCTTTCTCAGAGGGCTTTTTACAGTTTGTCTATTCCCAATTAGCCGGTTTAGTATACTTAATGAAAGTACTAATTCTTTCATAGGCCGCCCATTCTTAGTATTTGACGTTCAGGTAACAACAGGTAACTTTATTTGGAGTGGAAGCAGAGAGATAACACCAGATGCCAATTGTAGATCCTCTCACACCTGTGGTCACTGCAGCATCTGACTCCACTTTGTCCAAAAGGGATCTATTCCATTCAATTACACATGATCTAGATTAGACTGACAACAAGATACTGCACGGGACATAGCAGAGTTGGTGAAGTTGAGTGGTGATGAGTTTGCTATTTGGATGAATAAAGCAAGTAAAAAGTGTGTTAGATAAAAATTCATTTCAATTCGCTAATCGGGCTAATATGAATCAGGTGAATCGAGTTCTGCTTTTGGAAACTGGGTTAAGAAGGGGTGCACCGTTCCTGGAGGTACTGCAATACCAGGTCAATGCGTGGAGTGGACAGAGCAAGCTCTTTTTCCATCTCCCTGTTCTAAAAATCCATTTAATATATGGTCCCCAGATAGGGGACGTATCAGATATTAAACTGATAAGAACAGATACTACACTTGATCTTAGCCAAAAGGCCGAGAAGCGATAACCAGAATTGGTTTGGGCCTCGAGTGGCACCCTGGCCTATGCCGGACACATCTTAGGGAGAGAGAGCGAGAGGGAGACAAACCCACGCCTACACAAGACATTTTGTCACCCAAGCCAACCCTTGAAAAGGCTGCTTTGCAGAGCAAAAACAAGAAGAATGGTGCGTTTTGCAGCCGCCGCCCACTGCAATGAATCTGAATAACTCCTCCTTTAGGGCGCAAGCAACTCCCCTCCCCCTTGCAGTCTTTCCAATTCACGATACAAAAAGACGGACAGGACAGGTTGCCTGACTTTCCGTCACTGCCACCCTTTGCCATCCTTACCCGTAGAAAGCCCTTTCATCATCCCCAAACCCTAATCTTTTCCCTTTCCTTCCCAGCCCCCAAACCCTGCCCTCTGTACCTTTCTCACCACCCGCTTCCCTTCTCCTGTCATCCCCCTACCACCCGGGAAAAAAAGAGATTGCCCCCTCCTTCCACTAGCCCACCCTCCCACCCAAAGAACAACTTCTTCTGCGCAGCTTGTTTTCTAGGCAGCAGCGCTATTGTGATGTCATCGGGGGGCATTGTGACAAGCCGCCAGTGTTCCGTCTCTTCATGTTGTGCACTGTTCAAACCGAAAATACATCAACAGGCAGGCTACAGAAAAGCTTACTAACAAAGGTTAGAGAGGGGCTTTCTCAGAGGGCTTTTTACAGTTTGTCTATTCCCAATTAGCCGGTTTAGTATACTTAATGAAAGTACTAATTCTTTCATAGGCCGCCCATTCTTAGTATTTGACGTTCAGGTAACAACAGGTAACTTTATTTGGAGTGGAAGCAGAGAGATAACACCAGATGCCAATTGTAGATCCTCTCACACCTGTGGTCACTGCAGCATCTGACTCCACTTTGTCCAAAAGGGATCTATTCCATTCAATTACACATGATCTAGATTAGACTGACAACAAGATACTGCACGGGACATAGCAGAGTTGGTGAAGTTGAGTGGTGATGAGTTTGCTATTTGGATGAATAAAGCAAGTAAAAAGTGTGTTAGATAAAAATTCATTTCAATTCGCTAATCGGGCTAATATGAATCAGGTGAATCGAGTTCTGCTTTTGGAAACTGGGTTAAGAAGGGGTGCACCGTTCCTGGAGGTACTGCAATACCAGGTCAATGCGTGGAGTGGACAGAGCAAGCTCTTTTTCCATCTCCCTGTTCTAAAAATCCATTTAATATATGGTCCCCAGATAGGGGACGTATCAGATATTAAACTGATAAGAACAGATACTACACTTGATCTTAGCCAAAAGGCCGAGAAGCGATAACCAGAATTGGTTTGGGCCTCGAGTGGCACCCTGGCCTATGCCGGACACATCTTAGGGAGAGAGAGCGAGAGGGAGACAAACCCACGCCTACACAAGACATTTTGTCACCCAAGCCAACCCTTGAAAAGGCTGCTTTGCAGAGCAAAAACAAGAAGAATGGTGCGTTTTGCAGCCGCCGCCCACTGCAATGAATCTGAATAACTCCTCCTTTAGGGCGCAAGCAACTCCCCTCCCCCTTGCAGTCTTTCCAATTCACGATACAAAAAGACGGACAGGACAGGTTGCCTGACTTTCCGTCACTGCCACCCTTTGCCATCCTTACCCGTAGAAAGCCCTTTCATCATCCCCAAACCCTAATCTTTTCCCTTTCCTTCCCAGCCCCCAAACCCTGCCCTCTGTACCTTTCTCACCACCCGCTTCCCTTCTCCTGTCATCCCCCTACCACCCGGGAAAAAAAGAGATTGCCCCCTCCTTCCACTAGCCCACCCTCCCACCCAAAGAACAACTTCTTCTGCGCAGCTTGTTTTCTAGGCAGCAGCGCTATTGTGATGTCATCGGGGGGCATTGTGACAAGCCGCCAGTGTTCCGTCTCTTCATGTTGTGCACTGTTCAAACCGAAAATACATCAACAGGCAGGCTACAGAAAAGCTTACTAACAAAGGTTAGAGAGGGGCTTTCTCAGAGGGCTTTTTACAGTTTGTCTATTCCCAATTAGCTGGTTTAGTATACTTAATGAAAGTACTAATTCTTTCATAGGCCGCCCATTCTTAGTATTTGACGTTCAGGTAACAACAGGTAACTTTATTTGGAGTGGAAGCAGAGAGATAACACCAGATGCCAATTGTAGATCCTCTCACACCTGTGGTCACTGCAGCATCTGACTCCACTTTGTCCAAAAGGGATCTATTCCATTCAATTACACATGATCTAGATTAGACTGACAACAAGATACTGCACGGGACATAGCAGGGTTGGTGAAGTTGAGTGGTGATGAGTTTGCTATTTGGATGAATAAAGCAAGTAAAAAGTGTGTTAGATAAAAATTCATTTCAATTCGCTAATCGGGCTAATATGAATCAGGTGAATCGAGTTCTGCTTTTGGAAACTGGGTTAAGAAGGGGTGCACCGTTCCTGGAGGTACTGCAATACCAGGTCAATGCGTGGAGTGGACAGAGCAAGCTCTTTTTCCATCTCCCTGTTCTAAAAATCCATTTAATATATGGTCCCCAGATAGGGGACGTATCAGATATTAAACTGATAAGAACAGATACTACACTTGATCTTAGCCAAAAGGCCGAGAAGCGATAACCAGAATTGGTTTGGGCCTCGAGTGGCACCCTGGCCTATGCCGGACACATCTTAGGGAGAGAGAGCGAGAGGGAGACAAACCCACGCCTACACAAGACATTTTGTCACCCAAGCCAACCCTTGAAAAGGCTGCTTTGCAGAGCAAAAACAAGAAGAATGGTGCGTTTTGCAGCCGCCGCCCACTGCAATGAATCTGAATAACTCCTCCTTTAGGGCGCAAGCAACTCCCCTCCCCCTTGCAGTCTTTCCAATTCACGATACAAAAAGACGGACAGGACAGGTTGCCTGACTTTCCGTCACTGCCACCCTTTGCCATCCTTACCCGTAGAAAGCCCTTTCATCATCCCCAAACCCTAATCTTTTCCCTTTCCTTCCCAGCCCCCAAACCCTGCCCTCTGTACCTTTCTCACCACCCGCTTCCCTTCTCCTGTCATCCCCCTACCACCCGGGAAAAAAAGAGATTGCCCCCTCCTTCCACTAGCCCACCCTCCCACCCAAAGAACAACTTCTTCTGCGCAGCTTGTTTTCTAGGCAGCAGCGCTATTGTGATGTCATCGGGGGGCATTGTGACAAGCCGCCAGTGTTCCGTCTCTTCATGTTGTGCACTGTTCAAACCGAAAATACATCAACAGGCAGGCTACAGAAAAGCTTACTAACAAAGGTTAGAGAGGGGCTTTCTCAGAGGGCTTTTTACAGTTTGTCTATTCCCAATTAGCCGGTTTAGTATACTTAATGAAAGTACTAATTCTTTCATAGGCCGCCCATTCTTAGTATTTGACGTTCAGGTAACAACAGGTAACTTTATTTGGAGTGGAAGCAGAGAGATAACACCAGATGCCAATTGTAGATCCTCTCACACCTGTGGTCACTGCAGCATCTGACTCCACTTTGTCCAAAAGGGATCTATTCCATTCAATTGCACATGATCTAGATTAGACTGACAACAAGATACTGCACGGGACATAGCAGAGTTGGTGAAGTTGAGTGGTGATGAGTTTGCTATTTGGATGAATAAAGCAAGTAAAAAGTGTGTTAGATAAAAATTCATTTCAATTCGCTAATCGGGCTAATATGAATCAGGTGAATCGAGTTCTGCTTTTGGAAACTGGGTTAAGAAGGGGTGCACCGTTCCTGGAGGTACTGCAATACCAGGTCAATGCGTGGAGTGGACAGAGCAAGCTCTTTTTCCATCTCCCTGTTCTAAAAATCCATTTAATATATGGTCCCCAGATAGGGGACGTATCAGATATTAAACTGATAAGAACAGATACTACACTTGATCTTAGCCAAAAGGCCGAGAAGCGATAACCAGAATTGGTTTGGGCCTCGAGTGGCACCCTGGCCTATGCCGGACACATCTTAGGGAGAGAGAGCGAGAGGGAGACAAACCCACGCCTACACAAGACATTTTGTCACCCAAGCCAACCCTTGAAAAGGCTGCTTTGCAGAGCAAAAACAAGAAGAATGGTGCGTTTTGCAGCCGCTGCCCACTGCAATGAATCTGAATAACTCCTCCTTTAGGGCGCAAGCAACTCCCCTCCCCCTTGCAGTCTTTCCAATTCACGATACAAAAAGACGGACAGGACAGGTTGCCTGACTTTCCGTCACTGCCACCCTTTGCCATCCTTACCCGTAGAAAGCCCTTTCATCATCCCCAAACCCTAATCTTTTCCCTTTCCTTCCCAGCCCCCAAACCCTGCCCTCTGTACCTTTCTCACCACCCGCTTCCCTTCTCCTGTCATCCCCCTACCACCCGGGAAAAAAAGAGATTGCCCCCTCCTTCCACTAGCCCACCCTCCCACCCAAAGAACAACTTCTTCTGCGCAGCTTGTTTTCTAGGCAGCAGCGCTATTGTGATGTCATCGGGGGGCATTGTGACAAGCCGCCAGTGTTCCGTCTCTTCATGTTGTGCACTGTTCAAACCGAAAATACATCAACAGGCAGGCTACAGAAAAGCTTACTAACAAAGGTTAGAGAGGGGCTTTCTCAGAGGGCTTTTTACAGTTTGTCTATTCCCAATTAGCCGGTTTAGTATACTTAATGAAAGTACTAATTCTTTCATAGGCCGCCCATTCTTAGTATTTGACGTTCAGGTAACAACAGGTAACTTTATTTGGAGTGGAAGCAGAGAGATAACACCAGATGCCAATTGTAGATCCTCTCACACCTGTGGTCACTGCAGCATCTGACTCCACTTTGTCCAAAAGGGATCTATTCCATTCAATTACACATGATCTAGATTAGACTGACAACAAGATACTGCACGGGACATAGCAGAGTTGGTGAAGTTGAGTGGTGATGAGTTTGCTATTTGGATGAATAAAGCAAGTAAAAAGTGTGTTAGATAAAAATTCATTTCAATTCGCTAATCGGGCTAATATGAATCAGGTGAATCGAGTTCTGCTTTTGGAAACTGGGTTAAGAAGGGGTGCACCGTTCCTGGAGGTACTGCAATACCAGGTCAATGCGTGGAGTGGACAGAGCAAGCTCTTTTTCCATCTCCCTGTTCTAAAAATCCATTTAATATATGGTCCCCAGATAGGGGACGTATCAGATATTAAACTGATAAGAACAGATTTTTTTTTTTTTTTTTTTTTTTTTTTTTTGAAGGATGAGTTTGAAAATAAAAAAGTGACCGCCTCTCGTTGCCCAGGTAACCGTCCGTCACAAGGGGGCTATGACATCCTACGATGCACACTCCCCCAAGGCCAGCAGTTGTGCAATACCCTGGCACCTTTCAGCACCAACCAAGGTAGTACCCTCCCAAACTACACTTGATCTTAGCCAAAAGGCCGAGAAGCGATAACCAGAATTGGTTTGGGCCTCGAGTGGCACCCTGGCCTATGCCGGACACATCTTAGGGAGAGAGAGCGAGAGGGAGACAAACCCACGCCTACACAAGACATTTTGTCACCCAAGCCAACCTTTGAAAAGGCTGCTTTGCAGAGCAAAAACAAGAAGAATGGTGCGTTTTGCAGCCGCCGCCCACTGCAATGAATCTGAATAACTCCTCCTTTAGGGCGCAAGCAACTCCCCTCCCCCTTGCAGTCTTTCCAATTCACGATACAAAAAGACGGACAGGACAGGTTGCCTGACTTTCCGTCACTGCCACCCTTTGCCATCCTTACCCGTAGAAAGCCCTTTCATCATCCCCAAACCCTAATCTTTTCCCTTTCCTTCCCAGCCCCCAAACCCTGCCCTCTGTACCTTTCTCACCACCCGCTTCCCTTCTCCTGTCATCCCCCTACCACCCGGGAAAAAAAGAGATTGCCCCCTCCTTCCACTAGCCCACCCTCCCACCCAAAGAACAACTTCTTCTGCGCAGCTTGTTTTCTAGGCAGCAGCGCTATTGTGATGTCATCGGGGGGCATTGTGACAAGCCGCCAGTGTTCCGTCTCTTCATGTTGTGCACTGTTCAAACCGAAAATACATCAACAGGCAGGCTACAGAAAAGCTTACTAACAAAGGTTAGAGAGGGGCTTTCTCAGAGGGCTTTTTACAGTTTGTCTATTCCCAATTAGCCGGTTTAGTATACTTAATGAAAGTACTAATTCTTTCATAGGCCGCCCATTCTTAGTATTTGACGTTCAGGTAACAACAGGTAACTTTATTTGGAGTGGAAGCAGAGAGATAACACCAGATGCCAATTGTAGATCCTCTCACACCTGTGGTCACTGCAGCATCTGACTCCACTTTGTCCAAAAGGGATCTATTCCATTCAATTACACATGATCTAGATTAGACTGACAACAAGATACTGCACGGGACATAGCAGAGTTGGTGAAGTTGAGTGGTGATGAGTTTGCTATTTGGATGAATAAAGCAAGTAAAAAGTGTGTTAGATAAAAATTCATTTCAATTCGCTAATCGGGCTAATATGAATCAGGTGAATCGAGTTCTGCTTTTGGAAACTGGGTTAAGAAGGGGTGCACCGTTCCTGGAGGTACTGCAATACCAGGTCAATGCGTGGAGTGGACAGAGCAAGCTCTTTTTCCATCTCCCTGTTCTAAAAATCCATTTAATATATGGTCCCCAGATAGGGGACGTATCAGATATTAAACTGATAAGAACAGATACTACACTTGATCTTAGCCAAAAGGCCGAGAAGCGATAACCAGAATTGGTTTGGGCCTCGAGTGGCACCCTGGCCTATGCCGGACACATCTTAGGGAGAGAGAGCGAGAGGGAGACAAACCCACGCCTACACAAGACATTTTGTCACCCAAGCCAACCCTTGAAAAGGCTGCTTTGCAGAGCAAAAACAAGAAGAATGGTGCGTTTTGCAGCCGCCGCCCACTGCAATGAATCTGAATAACTCCTCCTTTAGGGCGCAAGCAACTCCCCTCCCCCTTGCAGTCTTTCCAATTCACGATACAAAAAGACGGACAGGACAGGTTGCCTGACTTTCCGTCACTGCCACCCTTTGCCATCCTTACCCGTAGAAAGCCCTTTCATCATCCCCAAACCCTAATCTTTTCCCTTTCCTTCCCAGCCCCCAAACCCTGCCCTCTGTACCTTTCTCACCACCCGCTTCCCTTCTCCTGTCATCCCCCTACCACCCGGGAAAAAAAGAGATTGCCCCCTCCTTCCACTAGCCCACCCTCCCACCCAAAGAACAACTTCTTCTGCGCAGCTTGTTTTCTAGGCAGCAGCGCTATTGTGATGTCATCGGGGGGCATTGTGACAAGCCGCCAGTGTTCCGTCTCTTCATGTTGTGCACTGTTCAAACCGAAAATACATCAACAGGCAGGCTACAGAAAAGCTTACTAACAAAGGTTAGAGAGGGGCTTTCTCAGAGGGCTTTTTACAGTTTGTCTATTCCCAATTAGCCGGTTTAGTATACTTAATGAAAGTACTAATTCTTTCATAGGCCGCCCATTCTTAGTATTTGACGTTCAGGTAACAACAGGTAACTTTATTTGGAGTGGAAGCAGAGAGATAACACCAGATGCCAATTGTAGATCCTCTCACACCTGTGGTCACTGCAGCATCTGACTCCACTTTGTCCAAAAGGGATCTATTCCATTCAATTACACATGATCTAGATTAGACTGACAACAAGATACTGCACGGGACATAGCAGAGTTGGTGAAGTTGAGTGGTGATGAGTTTGCTATTTGGATGAATAAAGCAAGTAAAAAGTGTGTTAGATAAAAATTCATTTCAATTCGCTAATCGGGCTAATATGAATCAGGTGAATCGAGTTCTGCTTTTGGAAACTGGGTTAAGAAGGGGTGCACCGTTCCTGGAGGTACTGCAATACCAGGTCAATGCGTGGAGTGGACAGAGCAAGCTCTTTTTCCATCTCCCTGTTCTAAAAATCCATTTAATATATGGTCCCCAGATAGGGGACGTATCAGATATTAAACTGATAAGAACAGATACTACACTTGATCTTAGCCAAAAGGCCGAGAAGCGATAACCAGAATTGGTTTGGGCCTCGAGTGGCACCCTGGCCTATGCCGGACACATCTTAGGGAGAGAGAGCGAGAGGGAGACAAACCCACGCCTACACAAGACATTTTGTCACCCAAGCCAACCCTTGAAAAGGCTGCTTTGCAGAGCAAAAACAAGAAGAATGGTGCGTTTTGCAGCCGCCGCCCACTGCAATGAATCTGAATAACTCCTCCTTTAGGGCGCAAGCAACTCCCCTCCCCCTTGCAGTCTTTCCAATTCACGATACAAAAAGACGGACAGGACAGGTTGCCTGACTTTCCGTCACTGCCACCCTTTGCCATCCTTACCCGTAGAAAGCCCTTTCATCATCCCCAAACCCTAATCTTTTCCCTTTCCTTCCCAGCCCCCAAACCCTGCCCTCTGTACCTTTCTCACCACCCGCTTCCCTTCTCCTGTCATCCCCCTACCACCCGGGAAAAAAAGAGATTGCCCCCTCCTTCCACTAGCCCACCCTCCCACCCAAAGAACAACTTCTTCTGCGCAGCTTGTTTTCTAGGCAGCAGCGCTATTGTGATGTCATCGGGGGGCATTGTGACAAGCCGCCAGTGTTCCGTCTCTTCATGTTGTGCACTGTTCAAACCGAAAATACATCAACAGGCAGGCTACAGAAAAGCTTACTAACAAAGGTTAGAGAGGGGCTTTCTCAGAGGGCTTTTTACAGTTTGTCTATTCCCAATTAGCCGGTTTAGTATACTTAATGAAAGTACTAATTCTTTCATAGGCCGCCCATTCTTAGTATTTGACGTTCAGGTAACAACAGGTAACTTTATTTGGAGTGGAAGCAGAGAGATAACACCAGATGCCAATTGTAGATCCTCTCACACCTGTGGTCACTGCAGCATCTGACTCCACTTTGTCCAAAAGGGATCTATTCCATTCAATTACACATGATCTAGATTAGACTGACAACAAGATACTGCACGGGACATAGCAGAGTTGGTGAAGTTGAGTGGTGATGAGTTTGCTATTTGGATGAATAAAGCAAGTAAAAAGTGTGTTAGATAAAAATTCATTTCAATTCGCTAATCGGGCTAATATGAATCAGGTGAATCGAGTTCTGCTTTTGGAAACTGGGTTAAGAAGGGGTGCACCGTTCCTGGAGGTACTGCAATACCAGGTCAATGCGTGGAGTGGACAGAGCAAGCTCTTTTTCCATCTCCCTGTTCTAAAAATCCATTTAATATATGGTCCCCAGATAGGGGACGTATCAGATATTAAACTGATAAGAACAGATACTACACTTGATCTTAGCCAAAAGGCCGAGAAGCGATAACCAGAATTGGTTTGGGCCTCGAGTGGCACCCTGGCCTATGCCGGACACATCTTAGGGAGAGAGAGCGAGAGGGAGACAAACCCACGCCTACACAAGACATTTTGTCACCCAAGCCAACCCTTGAAAAGGCTGCTTTGCAGAGCAAAAACAAGAAGAATGGTGCGTTTTGCAGCCGCCGCCCACTGCAATGAATCTGAATAACTCCTCCTTTAGGGCGCAAGCAACTCCCCTCCCCCTTGCAGTCTTTCCAATTCACGATACAAAAAGACGGACAGGACAGGTTGCCTGACTTTCCGTCACTGCCACCCTTTGCCATCCTTACCCGTAGAAAGCCCTTTCATCATCCCCAAACCCTAATCTTTTCCCTTTCCTTCCCAGCCCCCAAACCCTGCCCTCTGTACCTTTCTCACCACCCGCTTCCCTTCTCCTGTCATCCCCCTACCACCCGGGAAAAAAAGAGATTGCCCCCTCCTTCCACTAGCCCACCCTCCCACCCAAAGAACAACTTCTTCTGCGCAGCTTGTTTTCTAGGCAGCAGCGCTATTGTGATGTCATCGGGGGGCATTGTGACAAGCCGCCAGTGTTCCGTCTCTTCATGTTGTGCACTGTTCAAACCGAAAATACATCAACAGGCAGGCTACAGAAAAGCTTACTAACAAAGGTTAGAGAGGGGCTTTCTCAGAGGGCTTTTTACAGTTTGTCTATTCCCAATTAGCCGGTTTAGTATACTTAATGAAAGTACTAATTCTTTCATAGGCCGCCCATTCTTAGTATTTGACGTTCAGGTAACAACAGGTAACTTTATTTGGAGTGGAAGCAGAGAGATAACACCAGATGCCAATTGTAGATCCTCTCACACCTGTGGTCACTGCAGCATCTGACTCCACTTTGTCCAAAAGGGATCTATTCCATTCAATTACACATGATCTAGATTAGACTGACAACAAGATACTGCACGGGACATAGCAGAGTTGGTGAAGTTGAGTGGTGATGAGTTTGCTATTTGGATGAATAAAGCAAGTAAAAAGTGTGTTAGATAAAAATTCATTTCAATTCGCTAATCGGGCTAATATGAATCAGGTGAATCGAGTTCTGCTTTTGGAAACTGGGTTAAGAAGGGGTGCACCGTTCCTGGAGGTACTGCAATACCAGGTCAATGCGTGGAGTGGACAGAGCAAGCTCTTTTTCCATCTCCCTGTTCTAAAAATCCATTTAATATATGGTCCCCAGATAGGGGACGTATCAGATATTAAACTGATAAGAACAGATACTACACTTGATCTTAGCCAAAAGGCCGAGAAGCGATAACCAGAATTGGTTTGGGCCTCGAGTGGCACCCTGGCCTATGCCGGACACATCTTAGGGAGAGAGAGCGAGAGGGAGACAAACCCACGCCTACACAAGACATTTTGTCACCCAAGCCAACCCTTGAAAAGGCTGCTTTGCAGAGCAAAAACAAGAAGAATGGTGCGTTTTGCAGCCGCCGCCCACTGCAATGAATCTGAATAACTCCTCCTTTAGGGCGCAAGCAACTCCCCTCCCCCTTGCAGTCTTTCCAATTCACGATACAAAAAGACGGACAGGACAGGTTGCCTGACTTTCCGTCACTGCCACCCTTTGCCATCCTTACCCGTAGAAAGCCCTTTCATCATCCCCAAACCCTAATCTTTTCCCTTTCCTTCCCAGCCCCCAAACCCTGCCCTCTGTACCTTTCTCACCACCCGCTTCCCTTCTCCTGTCATCCCCCTACCACCCGGGAAAAAAAGAGATTGCCCCCTCCTTCCACTAGCCCACCCTCCCACCCAAAGAACAACTTCTTCTGCGCAGCTTGTTTTCTAGGCAGCAGCGCTATTGTGATGTCATCGGGGGGCATTGTGACAAGCCGCCAGTGTTCCGTCTCTTCATGTTGTGCACTGTTCAAACCGAAAATACATCAACAGGCAGGCTACAGAAAAGCTTACTAACAAAGGTTAGAGAGGGGCTTTCTCAGAGGGCTTTTTACAGTTTGTCTATTCCCAATTAGCCGGTTTAGTATACTTAATGAAAGTACTAATTCTTTCATAGGCCGCCCATTCTTAGTATTTGACGTTCAGGTAACAACAGGTAACTTTATTTGGAGTGGAAGCAGAGAGATAACACCAGATGCCAATTGTAGATCCTCTCACACCTGTGGTCACTGCAGCATCTGACTCCACTTTGTCCAAAAGGGATCTATTCCATTCAATTACACATGATCTAGATTAGACTGACAACAAGATACTGCACGGGACATAGCAGAGTTGGTGAAGTTGAGTGGTGATGAGTTTGCTATTTGGATGAATAAAGCAAGTAAAAAGTGTGTTAGATAAAAATTCATTTCAATTCGCTAATCGGGCTAATATGAATCAGGTGAATCGAGTTCTGCTTTTGGAAACTGGGTTAAGAAGGGGTGCACCGTTCCTGGAGGTACTGCAATACCAGGTCAATGCGTGGAGTGGACAGAGCAAGCTCTTTTTCCATCTCCCTGTTCTAAAAATCCATTTAATATATGGTCCCCAGATAGGGGACGTATCAGATATTAAACTGATAAGAACAGATACTACACTTGATCTTAGCCAAAAGGCCGAGAAGCGATAACCAGAATTGGTTTGGGCCTCGAGTGGCACCCTGGCCTATGCCGGACACATCTTAGGGAGAGAGAGCGAGAGGGAGACAAACCCACGCCTACACAAGACATTTTGTCACCCAAGCCAACCCTTGAAAAGGCTGCTTTGCAGAGCAAAAACAAGAAGAATGGTGCGTTTTGCAGCCGCCGCCCACTGCAATGAATCTGAATAACTCCTCCTTTAGGGCGCAAGCAACTCCCCTCCCCCTTGCAGTCTTTCCAATTCACGATACAAAAAGACGGACAGGACAGGTTGCCTGACTTTCCGTCACTGCCACCCTTTGCCATCCTTACCCGTAGAAAGCCCTTTCATCATCCCCAAACCCTAATCTTTTCCCTTTCCTTCCCAGCCCCCAAACCCTGCCCTCTGTACCTTTCTCACCACCCGCTTCCCTTCTCCTGTCATCCCCCTACCACCCGGGAAAAAAAGAGATTGCCCCCTCCTTCCACTAGCCCACCCTCCCACCCAAAGAACAACTTCTTCTGCGCAGCTTGTTTTCTAGGCAGCAGCGCTATTGTGATGTCATCGGGGGGCATTGTGACAAGCCGCCAGTGTTCCGTCTCTTCATGTTGTGCACTGTTCAAACCGAAAATACATCAACAGGCAGGCTACAGAAAAGCTTACTAACAAAGGTTAGAGAGGGGCTTTCTCAGAGGGCTTTTTACAGTTTGTCTATTCCCAATTAGCCGGTTTAGTATACTTAATGAAAGTACTAATTCTTTCATAGGCCGCCCATTCTTAGTATTTGACGTTCAGGTAACAACAGGTAACTTTATTTGGAGTGGAAGCAGAGAGATAACACCAGATGCCAATTGTAGATCCTCTCACACCTGTGGTCACTGCAGCATCTGACTCCACTTTGTCCAAAAGGGATCTATTCCATTCAATTACACATGATCTAGATTAGACTGACAACAAGATACTGCACGGGACATAGCAGAGTTGGTGAAGTTGAGTGGTGATGAGTTTGCTATTTGGATGAATAAAGCAAGTAAAAAGTGTGTTAGATAAAAATTCATTTCAATTCGCTAATCGGGCTAATATGAATCAGGTGAATCGAGTTCTGCTTTTGGAAACTGGGTTAAGAAGGGGTGCACCGTTCCTGGAGGTACTGCAATACCAGGTCAATGCGTGGAGTGGACAGAGCAAGCTCTTTTTCCATCTCCCTGTTCTAAAAATCCATTTAATATATGGTCCCCAGATAGGGGACGTATCAGATATTAAACTGATAAGAACAGATACTACACTTGATCTTAGCCAAAAGGCCGAGAAGCGATAACCAGAATTGGTTTGGGCCTCGAGTGGCACCCTGGCCTATGCCGGACACATCTTAGGGAGAGAGAGCGAGAGGGAGACAAACCCACGCCTACACAAGACATTTTGTCACCCAAGCCAACCCTTGAAAAGGCTGCTTTGCAGAGCAAAAACAAGAAGAATGGTGCGTTTTGCAGCCGCCGCCCACTGCAATGAATCTGAATAACTCCTCCTTTAGGGCGCAAGCAACTCCCCTCCCCCTTGCAGTCTTTCCAATTCACGATACAAAAAGACGGACAGGACAGGTTGCCTGACTTTCCGTCACTGCCACCCTTTGCCATCCTTACCCGTAGAAAGCCCTTTCATCATCCCCAAACCCTAATCTTTTCCCTTTCCTTCCCAGCCCCCAAACCCTGCCCTCTGTACCTTTCTCACCACCCGCTTCCCTTCTCCTGTCATCCCCCTACCACCCGGGAAAAAAAGAGATTGCCCCCTCCTTCCACTAGCCCACCCTCCCACCCAAAGAACAACTTCTTCTGCGCAGCTTGTTTTCTAGGCAGCAGCGCTATTGTGATGTCATCGGGGGGCATTGTGACAAGCCGCCAGTGTTCCGTCTCTTCATGTTGTGCACTGTTCAAACCGAAAATACATCAACAGGCAGGCTACAGAAAAGCTTACTAACAAAGGTTAGAGAGGGGCTTTCTCAGAGGGCTTTTTACAGTTTGTCTATTCCCAATTAGCCGGTTTAGTATACTTAATGAAAGTACTAATTCTTTCATAGGCCGCCCATTCTTAGTATTTGACGTTCAGGTAACAACAGGTAACTTTATTTGGAGTGGAAGCAGAGAGATAACACCAGATGCCAATTGTAGATCCTCTCACACCTGTGGTCACTGCAGCATCTGACTCCACTTTGTCCAAAAGGGATCTATTCCATTCAATTACACATGATCTAGATTAGACTGACAACAAGATACTGCACGGGACATAGCAGAGTTGGTGAAGTTGAGTGGTGATGAGTTTGCTATTTGGATGAATAAAGCAAGTAAAAAGTGTGTTAGATAAAAATTCATTTCAATTCGCTAATCGGGCTAATATGAATCAGGTGAATCGAGTTCTGCTTTTGGAAACTGGGTTAAGAAGGGGTGCACCGTTCCTGGAGGTACTGCAATACCAGGTCAATGCGTGGAGTGGACAGAGCAAGCTCTTTTTCCATCTCCCTGTTCTAAAAATCCATTTAATATATGGTCCCCAGATAGGGGACGTATCAGATATTAAACTGATAAGAACAGATACTACACTTGATCTTAGCCAAAAGGCCGAGAAGCGATAACCAGAATTGGTTTGGGCCTCGAGTGGCACCCTGGCCTATGCCGGACACATCTTAGGGAGAGAGAGCGAGAGGGAGACAAACCCACGCCTACACAAGACATTTTGTCACCCAAGCCAACCCTTGAAAAGGCTGCTTTGCAGAGCAAAAACAAGAAGAATGGTGCGTTTTGCAGCCGCCGCCCACTGCAATGAATCTGAATAACTCCTCCTTTAGGGCGCAAGCAACTCCCCTCCCCCTTGCAGTCTTTCCAATTCACGATACAAAAAGACGGACAGGACAGGTTGCCTGACTTTCCGTCACTGCCACCCTTTGCCATCCTTACCCGTAGAAAGCCCTTTCATCATCCCCAAACCCTAATCTTTTCCCTTTCCTTCCCAGCCCCCAAACCCTGCCCTCTGTACCTTTCTCACCACCCGCTTCCCTTCTCCTGTCATCCCCCTACCACCCGGGAAAAAAAGAGATTGCCCCCTCCTTCCACTAGCCCACCCTCCCACCCAAAGAACAACTTCTTCTGCGCAGCTTGTTTTCTAGGCAGCAGCGCTATTGTGATGTCATCGGGGGGCATTGTGACAAGCCGCCAGTGTTCCGTCTCTTCATGTTGTGCACTGTTCAAACCGAAAATACATCAACAGGCAGGCTACAGAAAAGCTTACTAACAAAGGTTAGAGAGGGGCTTTCTCAGAGGGCTTTTTACAGTTTGTCTATTCCCAATTAGCCGGTTTAGTATACTTAATGAAAGTACTAATTCTTTCATAGGCCGCCCATTCTTAGTATTTGACGTTCAGGTAACAACAGGTAACTTTATTTGGAGTGGAAGCAGAGAGATAACACCAGATGCCAATTGTAGATCCTCTCACACCTGTGGTCACTGCAGCATCTGACTCCACTTTGTCCAAAAGGGATCTATTCCATTCAATTACACATGATCTAGATTAGACTGACAACAAGATACTGCACGGGACATAGCAGAGTTGGTGAAGTTGAGTGGTGATGAGTTTGCTATTTGGATGAATAAAGCAAGTAAAAAGTGTGTTAGATAAAAATTCATTTCAATTCGCTAATCGGGCTAATATGAATCAGGTGAATCGAGTTCTGCTTTTGGAAACTGGGTTAAGAAGGGGTGCACCGTTCCTGGAGGTACTGCAATACCAGGTCAATGCGTGGAGTGGACAGAGCAAGCTCTTTTTCCATCTCCCTGTTCTAAAAATCCATTTAATATATGGTCCCCAGATAGGGGACGTATCAGATATTAAACTGATAAGAACAGATACTACACTTGATCTTAGCCAAAAGGCCGAGAAGCGATAACCAGAATTGGTTTGGGCCTCGAGTGGCACCCTGGCCTATGCCGGACACATCTTAGGGAGAGAGAGCGAGAGGGAGACAAACCCACGCCTACACAAGACATTTTGTCACCCAAGCCAACCCTTGAAAAGGCTGCTTTGCAGAGCAAAAACAAGAAGAATGGTGCGTTTTGCAGCCGCCGCCCACTGCAATGAATCTGAATAACTCCTCCTTTAGGGCGCAAGCAACTCCCCTCCCCCTTGCAGTCTTTCCAATTCACGATACAAAAAGACGGACAGGACAGGTTGCCTGACTTTCCGTCACTGCCACCCTTTGCCATCCTTACCCGTAGAAAGCCCTTTCATCATCCCCAAACCCTAATCTTTTCCCTTTCCTTCCCAGCCCCCAAACCCTGCCCTCTGTACCTTTCTCACCACCCGCTTCCCTTCTCCTGTCATCCCCCTACCACCCGGGAAAAAAAGAGATTGCCCCCTCCTTCCACTAGCCCACCCTCCCACCCAAAGAACAACTTCTTCTGCGCAGCTTGTTTTCTAGGCAGCAGCGCTATTGTGATGTCATCGGGGGGCATTGTGACAAGCCGCCAGTGTTCCGTCTCTTCATGTTGTGCACTGTTCAAACCGAAAATACATCAACAGGCAGGCTACAGAAAAGCTTACTAACAAAGGTTAGAGAGGGGCTTTCTCAGAGGGCTTTTTACAGTTTGTCTATTCCCAATTAGCCGGTTTAGTATACTTAATGAAAGTACTAATTCTTTCATAGGCCGCCCATTCTTAGTATTTGACGTTCAGGTAACAACAGGTAACTTTATTTGGAGTGGAAGCAGAGAGATAACACCAGATGCCAATTGTAGATCCTCTCACACCCTGTGGTCACTGCAGCATCTGACTCCACTTTGTCCAAAAGGGATCTATTCCATTCAATTACACATGATCTAGATTAGACTGACAACAAGATACTGCACGGGACATAGCAGAGTTGGTGAAGTTGAGTGGTGATGAGTTTGCTATTTGGATGAATAAAGCAAGTAAAAAGTGTGTTAGATAAAAATTCATTTCAATTCGCTAATCGGGCTAATATGAATCAGGTGAATCGAGTTCTGCTTTTGGAAACTGGGTTAAGAAGGGGTGCACCGTTCCTGGAGGTACTGGCAATACCAGGTCAATGCGTGGAGTGGACAGAGCAAGCTCTTTTTCCATCTCCCTGTTCTAAAATCCATTTAATATATGGTCCCCAGATAGGGGACGTATCAGATATTAAACTGATAAGAACAGATACTACACTTGATCTTAGCCAAAAGGCCGAGAAGCGATAACCAGAATTGGTTTGGGCCTCGAGTGGCACCCTGGCCTATGCCGGACACATCTTAGGGAGAGAGAGCGAGAGGGAGACAAACCCCACGCCTACACAAGACATTTTGTCACCCAAGCCAACCCTTGAAAAGGCTGCTTTGCAGAGCAAAAACAAGAAGAATGGTGCGTTTTGCAGCCGCCGCCCACTGCAATGAATCTGAATAACTCCTCCTTTAGGGCGCAAGCAACTCCCCTCCCCCTTGCAGTCTTTCCAATTCACGATACAAAAAGACGGACAGGACAGGTTGCCTGACTTTCCGTCACTGCCACCCTTTGCCATCCTTACCCGTAGAAAGCCCTTTCATCATCCCCAAACCCTAATCTTTTCCCTTTCCTTCCCAGCCCCCAAACCCTGCCCTCTGTACCTTTCTCACCACCCGCTTCCCTTCTCCTGTCATCCCCCTACCACCCGGGAAAAAAAGAGATTGCCCCCTCCTTCCACTAGCCCACCCTCCCACCCAAAGAACAACTTCTTCTGCGCAGCTTGTTTTCTAGGCAGCAGCGCTATTGTGATGTCATCGGGGGGCATTGTGACAAGCCGCCAGTGTTCCGTCTCTTCATGTTGTGCACTGTTCAAACCGAAAATACATCAACAGGCAGGCTACAGAAAAGCTTACTAACAAAGGTTAGAGAGGGGCTTTCTCAGAGGGCTTTTTACAGTTTGTCTATTCCCAATTAGCCGGTTTAGTATACTTAATGAAAGTACTAATTCTTTCATAGGCCGCCCATTCTTAGTATTTGACGTTCAGGTAACAACAGGTAACTTTATTTGGAGTGGAAGCAGAGAGATAACACCAGATGCCAATTGTAGATCCTCTCACACCTGTGGTCACTGCAGCATCTGACTCCACTTTGTCCAAAAGGGATCTATTCCATTCAATTACACATGATCTAGATTAGACTGACAACAAGATACTGCACGGGACATAGCAGAGTTGGTGAAGTTGAGTGGTGATGAGTTTGCTATTTGGATGAATAAAGCAAGTAAAAAGTGTGTTAGATAAAAATTCATTTCAATTCGCTAATCGGGCTAATATGAATCAGGTGAATCGAGTTCTGCTTTTGGAAACTGGGTTAAGAAGGGGTTGCACCGTTCCTGGAGGTACTGCAATACCAGGTCAATGCGTGGAGTGGACAGAGCAAGCTCTTTTTCCATCTCCCTGTTCTAAAAATCCATTTAATATATGGTCCCCAGATAGGGGACGTATCAGATATTAAACTGATAAGAACAGATACTACACTTGATCTTAGCCAAAAGGCCGGAGAAGCGATAACCAGAATTGGTTTGGGCCTCGAGTGGCACCCTGGCCTATGCCGGACACATCTTAGGGAGAGAGAGCGAGAGGGAGACAAACCCACGCCTACACAAGACATTTTGTCACCCAAGCCAACCCTTGAAAAGGCTGCTTTGCAGAGCAAAAACAAGAAGAATGGTGCGTTTTGCAGCCGCCGCCCACTGCAATGAATCTGAATAACTCCTCCTTTAGGGCGCAAGCAACTCCCCTCCCCCTTGCAGTCTTTCCAATTCACGATACAAAAAGACGGACAGGACAGGTTGCCTGACTTTCCGTCACTGCCACCCTTTGCCATCCTTACCCGTAGAAAGCCCTTTCATCATCCCCAAACCCTAATCTTTTCCCTTTCCTTCCCAGCCCCCAAACCCTGCCCTCTGTACCTTTCTCACCACCCGCTTCCCTTCTCCTGTCATCCCCCTACCACCCGGGGAAAAAAAGAGATTGCCCCCTCCTTCCACTAGCCCACCCTCCCACCCAAAGAACAACTTCTTCTGCGCAGCTTGTTTTCTAGGCAGCAGCGCTATTGTGATGTCATCGGGGGCATTGTGACAAGCCGCCAGTGTTCCGTCTCTTCATGTTGTGCACTGTTCAAACCGAAAATACATCAACAGGCAGGCTACAGAAAAGCTTACTAACAAAGGTTAGAGAGGGGCTTTCTCAGCTTTTTACAGTTTGTCTATTCCCAATTAGCCGGTTTAGTATACTTAATGAAAGTACTAATTCTTTCATAGGCCGCCCATTCTTAGTATTTGACGTTCAGGTAACAACAGGTAACTTTATTTGGAGTGGAAGCAGAGAGATAACACCAGATGCCAATTGTAGATCCTCTCACACCTGTGGTCACTGCAGCATCTGACTCCACTTTGTCCAAAAGGGATCTATTCCATTCAATTACACATGATCTAGATTAGACTGACAACAAGATACTGCACGGGACATAGCAGAGTTGGTGAAGTTGAGTGGTGATGAGTTTGCTATTTGGATGAATAAAGCAAGTAAAAAGTGTGTTAGATAAAAATTCATTTCAATTCGCTAATCGGGCTAATATGAATCAGGTGAATCGAGTTCTGCTTTTGGAAACTGGGTTAAGAAGGGGTGCACCGTTCCTGGAGGTACTGCAATACCAGGTCAATGCGTGGAGTGGACAGAGCAAGCTCTTTTTCCATCTCCCTGTTCTAAAAATCCATTTAATATATGGTCCCCAGATAGGGGACGTATCAGATATTAAACTGATAAGAACAGATACTACACTTGATCTTAGCCAAAAGGCCGAGAAGCGATAACCAGAATTGGTTTGGGCCTCGAGTGGCACCCTGGCCTATGCCGGACACATCTTAGGGAGAGAGAGCGAGAGGGAGACAAACCCACGCCTACACAAGACATTTTGTCACCCAAGCCAACCCTTGAAAAGGCTGCTTTGCAGAGCAAAAACAAGAAGAATGGTGCGTTTTGCAGCCGCCGCCCACTGCAATGAATCTGAATAACTCCTCCTTTAGGGCGCAAGCAACTCCCCTCCCCCTTGCAGTCTTTCCAATTCACGATACAAAAAGACGGACAGGACAGGTTGCCTGACTTTCCGTCACTGCCACCCTTTGCCATCCTTACCCGTAGAAAGCCCTTTCATCATCCCCAAACCCTAATCTTTTCCCTTTCCTTCCCAGCCCCCAAACCCTGCCCTCTGTACCTTTCTCACCACCCGCTTCCCTTCTCCTGTCATCCCCCTACCACCCGGGAAAAAAAGAGATTGCCCCCTCCTTCCACTAGCCCACCCTCCCACCCAAAGAACAACTTCTTCTGCGCAGCTTGTTTTCTAGGCAGCAGCGCTATTGTGATGTCATCGGGGGGCATTGTGACAAGCCGCCAGTGTTCCGTCTCTTCATGTTGTGCACTGTTCAAACCGAAAATACATCAACAGGCAGGCTACAGAAAAGCTTACTAACAAAGGTTAGAGAGGGGCTTTCTCAGAGGGCTTTTTACAGTTTGTCTATTCCCAATTAGCCGGTTTAGTATACTTAATGAAAGTACTAATTCTTTCATAGGCCGCCCATTCTTAGTATTTGACGTTCAGGTAACAACAGGTAACTTTATTTGGAGTGGAAGCAGAGAGATAACACCAGATGCCAATTGTAGATCCTCTCACACCTGTGGTCACTGCAGCATCTGACTCCACTTTGTCCAAAAGGGATCTATTCCATTCAATTACACATGATCTAGATTAGACTGACAACAAGATACTGCACGGGACATAGCAGAGTTGGTGAAGTTGAGTGGTGATGAGTTTGCTATTTGGATGAATAAAGCAAGTAAAAAGTGTGTTAGATAAAAATTCATTTCAATTCGCTAATCGGGCTAATATGAATCAGGTGAATCGAGTTCTGCTTTTGGAAACTGGGTTAAGAAGGGGTGCACCGTTCCTGGAGGTACTGCAATACCAGGTCAATGCGTGGAGTGG